>NW_022045774.1:0-63589 GCF_003285905.1 Drosophila hydei
TGTATATGCCTGTTTAGGTCTGTTAAGGACCTGTCTAAGACTGTCTACCCTTTTTGTCTGTCTGTGTCTGTCTGTCAGTACCTGTCTGCCTGTGTCTGTGTGTCTGTGTCTGCCAGTCTGTGTCTGTCTGTATCTGCCTACCTGTGTCCGTCAGTATGTTGTCACGGTCTGTCTGTACCTGTGGCCGTTTGCCTGCGGCTGTTTATCTGTGTCTATCTGTCTGTGACTGTCTACCTTTTTCCGTCTGTCTGTGTCTCTCTGTCTGTACCTGTCTACCTGTGTCCGTCTGTCTTTGTGTGTATTTGCTCTGTCTGTGTTCGTATGCATGTGCCCGTCTGTGTCCGACTGTCTGTATCTGTCTGTCTGTTTCGATCTGTCTCTGTCCGTCTCTCTGTGGCTGTGTCTGTCTGTATCCGTTTTTCTGTGTCCGTCTGTTTCTTTCAGTCTGTCTGTGTCAGCCTGTTTGTGTGTCAGTTTGTGTTTGTCCGTCTGTGAACGTCTCTTTATTCATGTCTTTCTGTGTCGGTCTGTCGATCTGTGACCGTCTTGTCCTGTGTACGAGTGTCTGTATATGCCTGTCCAGGTCTGTTAGGGACTGTCTAGGGCTGTCTACCTTTTTCCGTCTGTCTGTGTATGTCTGACTGTGACTGTCTACCCTTTTCCGTCTGTCTGTGATTCTCTGTCTGTACCGGTCTAACCTGTGTCCGTCTGTCTATATCTATATTTGCCTGTCTATCTGTCTGTGTCGTCTGCATGTGCCCGTCTGTGTCTGTCTGTCTGTATCTGTTTGCCTTAGTCCGTCTGTCTGTGTCAGTCTGTCTGTGTCAGTCTGTCTGTGTCGCCTGTCTGTGTCCGCCTGTGTGTGTTTGTCCGTCTATGACCGTGTTTATTGGCGTCTATCTGTGTCCGTCTGTCTGTGGTCGTCTGTCTGTGGTCGTCTGTCTGTATCTGTCTGTCTGTGTCGATCTGTCTCTGTCCGTCTGTCTGTGGCTATGTCTGTCTGTCTGTATCCGTTTTTCTGTGTCCGTCTGTCTGTGGCTGTGTCTGTCTATATCCGTTTTTCTGTGTCCGTCTGTCTGTTTCAGTCTGTGTATAAGTCTGTCTGTGTCAGCCTGTTTGTGTGTCAGTTTGTGTTTGTCCGTATGTGACCGTTTTTCTGTGTCTGTCTGTCTGTACCTGTCTGTCTGTGTCTGTATGTGCCTGTCTTTCTGTCTGTATGTATACCTTTGCCCTTCTGTCTGTGTTTCTCTGTCTGTATCTGTCTGCATGAGTCCATCTGTCTGTGTCTATATATGCTTGACCGTCTGCCTGCCTGTGTCCGTCTGTCTGTTTGTCTGTGTCAGTCAGTCTGTGTCTGCCTGCCTGTGTCCGTCTGTCTGTGGTTGTCCGTCTGTGACCGTCTCTATATTCTCGTCTTTCTGTTGCTGTCTGTCGATCTGTGACCGTCTGTCTGTGTCCGAGTGTCTGTATATGCCTGTCAAGGTCTGTTAAGGACTGTCTAGGATTGTCTAGGACTGTCTACCTTTTCCGTCTGTCTGTGTCTCTCTGTCTGTAACCTGTCTACCTGTGTCCGTCTGTCTGTGTCTGTATTTGCCTGTCTATCTGTCTGTGTTCGTCTGCATGTGCCCGTCTGTTCTGTCTGTCTGTATCTGTTTCCCTGAGTTCGTCTGTCTGTGTCTGTGTGTCCGTGTCTTTATTGGAGTCTATCTGTGTCAGTCTGTCTGTGTCGATCTGTGTCTATCCGTCTGTCTGTGGCTGTGTCCGTCTGTCTCTTTCAGTCTGTCTGTATAAGTCTGTCTGTGTCTGTGAACGTCTCCGTCTGTCTGTGCCGATCTGTGTCTATCCGTCTGTCTGTGGCTGTGTCCGTCTGTCTCTTTCATTCTGTCTGTATAAGTCTGTCTGTGTCAGCCTGTTTGTGTGTCAGTTTGTGTTTGTCCGTCTGTGAACGTCTCTTTATTCACGTCTTTCTGTGTCTGTCTGTCGATTTGTGACCGTCTGTCTGTGTCCGAGTGTCTGTATATGCCTGTCTAGGTCTGTTAAGGACTGTCTAGGATTGTCTAGGACTGTCTACCCTTTTCCGTCTGTCTGTGTCTGTCTGTCTGTACCTGTCTGCCTGTGTCCGTGTGTCTGTGTCTGCCAGTATGTGTCCATCTGCGTCTGTCTGTATCTGCATACCTGTGTCCGTCTGTCTGTTTGTCACGGTCTGTCTGTACCTGTGGCCGTTTGCCTGTTTGTGTCTGTCCATCTGTGGCCATCTGTCCGTGACTGTTTACCTTTTTCCGTCTATATGTGTCTGTCTGTCTGTACCTGTATGTCTGTGTCCGTCTTTCTATGTCCGTCCGCGTCTGTTTGTCTGTCTATGTCCGTCTGCCTGTGACCGTCTCTTCCCGTCTTTCTGTGTCTGTCTGTCGATCTGTGTCCGTCTACCTTTTCCGTCTGTCTGTTTCAGTCTGTCTGTGTCAGCCTGTTTGTGTGTCAGTTTGTGTTTGTCCGTCTGTGAACGTCTCTGTATTCACGTCTTTCGGTGTCTGTCTGTCGATCTGTGACCGTCTGTCTGCGTCCGAGTATCTGTATATGCCTGTTTAGGTCTGTTAAGGACTGTCTAAGACTGTCTACCTTTTTTGTCTGTCTGTGTCTGTCTGTCAGTACCTGTCTGCCTGTGTCTGTGTGTCTGTGTCTGTCAGTCTGTGTCTGCCAGTCTGTGTCTGTCCGTCTATCTGTATCTGCCTACCTGTGTCCGTCTGTCTGTTTGTCACGGTCTGTCTGTACCTGTGGCCGTTTGCCTGCGGCTTTTTATCTGTGTATATCTATCTGTGACTGTCTACCTTTTTCCGTCTGTCTGTGTCTCTCTGTCGGTACCTGTCTACCTGTGTCCGTCTGTCTGTGTCTGTATTTGCCTGTCTATCTGTCTGTGTTCGTATGCATGTGCCCGTCTGTGTCCGACTGTCTGTATCTGTCTGTCTGTTTCGATCTGTCTCTGTCCGTCTCTCTGTGGCTGTGTCTGTCTGTATCCGTTTTTCTGTGTCCGTCTGTCTCTTTCAGTCTGTCTGTGTCAGCCTGTTTGTGTGTCAGTTTGTGTTTGTCCGTCTGTGAACGTCTCTTTATTCATGTCTTTCTGTGTCGGTCTGTCGATCTGTGACCGTCTGTCTGTGTACGAGTGTCTGTATATGCCTGTCTAGGTCTGTTAGGGACTGTCTAGGGCTGTCTACCTTTTTCCGTCTGTCTGTGTATGTCTGCCTGTGACTGTCTACCCTTTTCCGTCTGTCTGTGATTCTCTGTCTGTACCGGTCTACCTGTGTCCGTCAGTCTATATCTATATTTGCCTGTCTATCTGTCTGTGTTCGTCTGCATGTGCCCGTCTATGTCTGTCTGTCTGTATCTGTTTGCCTTAGTCCGTCTGTCCGTGTCAGTCTGTCTGTGTCTGTGTGTCCGTGTCTTTATTGGCGTCTATCTGTGTCCGTCTGTCTCTATCCGTCTGTCTGTGGCTGTGTCCGTCTGTCTCTTTCAGTCTGTCTGTATAAGTCTGTCTGTGTCAGCCTGTTTGTGTGTCAGTTTGTATTTGTCCGTCTGTGAACGCCTCCTTATTCACGTCTTTCTGTGTGTGTCTGTCGATCTATGTATCTGTTTGCCTTAGTCCGTCTGTCTGTGTCAGTCTGTCTGTGTCAGTCTGTCTGTGTCGCCTGTCTGTGTCCGCCTGTGTGTGTTTGTCCGTCTATGACCGTGTTTATTGGCGTCTATCTGTGTCCGTCTGTGGTCGTCTGTCTGTGGTCGTCTGTCTGTATCTGTCTGTCTGTGTCGATCTGTCTCTGTCCGTCTGTCTGTGACTGTGTCTGTCTGTATCCGTTTTTCTGTGTCCGTCTGTCTGTGGCTGTATCTGTCTATATCCGTTTTTCTGTGTCCGTCTGTCTGTTTCAGTCTGTGTATAAGTCTGTCTGTGTCAGCCTGTTTGTGTGTCAGTTTGTGTTTGTCCGTATGTGACCGTTTTTCTGTGTCTGTCTGTCTGTACCTGTCTGTCTGTGTCTGTATGTGCCTGTCTTTCTGTCTGTATGTATACCTTTGCCCTTCTGTCTGTGTTTTCTCTGTCTGTATCTGTCTGCATGAGTCCATCTGTCTGTGTCTATATATGCTTGACCGTCTGCCTGCCTGTGTCCGTCTGTCTGTTTGTCTGTGTCAGTCTGTCTGTGTCTGCCTGCCTGTGTCCGTCTGTCTGTGGTTGTCCGTCTGTGACCGTCTCTATATTCTCGTCTTTCTGTGTCTGTCTGTCGATCTGTGACCGTCTGTCTGTGTCCGAGTGTCTGTATATGCCTGTCAAGGTCTGTTAAGGACTGTCTAGGATTGTCTAGGACTGTCTACCTTTTTCCGTCTGTCTGTGTCTCTCTGTCTGTACCTGTCTACCTGTGTCCGTCTGTCTGTGTCTGTATTTGCCTGTCTATCTGTCTGTGTTCGTCTGCATGTGCCCGTCTGTGTCTGTCTGTCTGTATCTGTTTCCCTGAGTTCGTCTGTCTGTGTCTGTGTGTCCGTGTCTTTATTGGAGTCTATCTGTGTCAGTCTGTCTGTGTCGATCTGTGTCTATCCGTCTGTCTGTGGCTGTGTCCGTCTGTCTCTTTCAGTCTGTCTGTATAAGTCTGTCTGTGTCAGCCTGTTTGTGTGTCAGTTTGTGTTTGTCCGTCTGTGAACGTCTCGTTATTCACGTCTTTCTGTGTCTGTCTGTCGATTTGTGAGCGTCTGTCTGTGTCCGAGTGTCTGTATATGCCTGTCTAGGTCTGTTAAGGACTGTCTAGGATTGTCTAGGACTGTCTACCTTTTTCCGTCTGTCTGTGTCTGTCTGTCTGTACCTGTCTGCCTGTGTCCGTGTGTCTGTGTCTGCCAGTCTGTGTCCATCTGCGTCTGTCTGTGTCTGCCAGTCTGTGTCCATCTGCGTCTGTCTGTATCTGCATACCTGTGTCCGTCTGTCTGTTTGTCACGGTCTGTCTGAACCTGTGGCCGTTTGAGTGTGTGTGTCTGTCCATCTGTGGCCACCTGTCCGTGACTGTCTACCTTTTTCCGTCTATATGTGTCTGTCTGTCTGTACCTGTATGTCTGTGTCCGTCTTTCTATGTCCGTCCGCGTCTGTTTGTCTGTCTATGTCCGTCTGCCTGTGACCGTCTCTTCGTTCCCGTCTTTCTGTGTCTGTCTGTCGATCTGTGTCCGTCTACCTTTTCCGTCTGTCTGTTTCAGCCTGTCTGTATAAGTCTGTCTGTGTCAGCCTGTTTGTGTGTCAGTTTGTGTTTGTCCGTCTGTGAACGTCTCTTTATTCACGTCTTTCTGTGTCTGTCTGTCGATATGTGACCGTCTGTCTGTGTCCGAGTGTCTGTATATGCCTCTCTAAGTCTGTTAAGGAAAGTCTAGGACTGTCTATGACTGTCTACCTTTTTCCGTCTGTCTGTGTCTCTCTGTCAGTACCTGTCTGCCTGTGTCCGTGTGTCTGTGTCTGCCAGTCTGTGTCTCTCTGTCTGTGTCTGTATGTGCCTGTCTTTCTGTCTGTATGTATACCTTTGCCCTTCTGTCTGTGTTTCTCTGTCTGTATCTGTCTGCATGAGTCCATCTGTCTGTGTCTATATATGCTTGACCGTCTGCCTGCCTGTGTCCGTCTGTCTGTTTGTCTGTGTCAGTCTGTCTGTGTCTGCCTGCCTGTGTCCGTCCGTCTGTGGTTGTCCGTCTGTGACCGTCTCTATATTCTCGTCTTTCTGTTGCTGTCTGTCGATCTGTGACTGTCTGTCTGTGTCCGAGTGTCTGTATATGCCTGTCTAGGTCTGTTAAGGACTGTCTAGGATTGTCTAGGACTGTCTACCTTTTTCCGTCTGTCTGTGTCTCTCTGTCTGTACCTGTCTACCTGTGTCATTCTGTCTGTGTCTGTATTTGCCTGTCTATCTGTCTGTGTTCGTCTGCATGTGCCCGTCTGTGTCTGTCTGTCTGTATCTGTTTCCCTGAGTTCGTCTGTCTGTGTCTGTGTGTCCGTGTCTTTATTGGCGTCTATCTGTGTCCGTCTGTCTGTGCCGATCTGTGTCTATCCGTCTGTCTGTGGCTGTGTCCGTCTGTCTCTTTCATTCTGTCTGTATAAGTCTGTCTGTGTCAGCCTGTTTGTGTGTCAGTTTGTGTTTGTCCGTCTGTGAACGTCTCTTTATTCACGTCTTTCTGTGTGTGTCTGTCGATCTGTGACCGTCTGTGTCCGAGTGTCTGTATATGCCTGTCTAGGTCTGTTAAGGACTGTCTAGGATTGTCTAGGACTGTCTACCCTTTTCCGTCTGTCTGTGTCTGTCTGTCTGCACCTGTCTGCCTGTGTCCGTGTGTCTGTGTCTGCCAGTATGTGTCCATCTGCGTCTGTCTGTATCTGCATACCTGTGTCCGTCTGTCTGTTTGTCACGGTCTGTCTGTACCTGTGGCCGTTTGCCTGTTTGTGTCTGTCCATCTGTGGCCATCTGTCCGTGACTGTTTACCTTTTTCCGTCTATATGTGTCTGTCTGTCTGTACCTGTATGTCTGTGTCCGTCTTTCTATGTCCGTCCGCGTCTGTTTGTCTGTCTATGTCCGTCTGCCTGTGACCGTCTCTTCCCGTCTTTCTGTGTCTGTCTGTCGATCTGTGTCCGTCTACCTTTTCCGTCTGTCTGTTTCAGTCTGTCTGTGTCAGCCTGTTTGTGTGTCAGTTTGTGTTTGTCCGTCTGTGAACGTCTCTGTATTCACGTCTTTCGGTGTCTGTCTGTCGATCTGTGACCGTCTGTCTGCGTCCGAGTATCTGTATATGCCTGTTTAGGTCTGTTAAGGACTGTCTAAGACTGGCTACCTTTTTTGTCTGTCTGTGTCTGTCTGTCAGTACCTGTCTGCCTGTGTCTGTGTGTCTGTGTCTGCCAGTCTGTGTCTGTCCGTCTATCTGTATCTGCCTACCTGTGTCCGTCTGTCTGTTTGTCACGGTCTGTCTGTACCTGTGGCCGTTTGCCTGCGGCTGTTTATCTGTGTATATCTGTCTGTGACTGTCTACCTTTTTCCGTCTGTCTGTGTCTCTCTGTCGGTACCTGTCTACCTGTGTCCGTCTGTCTGTGTCTGTATTTGCCTGTCTATCTGTCTGTGTTCGTATGCATGTGCCCGTCTGTGTCCGACTGTCTGTATCTGTCTGTCTGTTTCGATCTGTCTCTGTCCGTCTCTCTGTGGCTGTGTCTGTCTGTATCCGTTTTTCTGTGTCCGTCTGTCTCTTTCAGTCTGTCTGTGTCAGCCTGTTTGTGTTTGTCCGTCTGTGAACGTCTCTTTATTCATGTCTTTCTGTGTCGGTCTGTCGATCTGTGACCGTCTGTCTGTGTACGAGTGTCTGTATATGCCTGTCTAGGTCTGTTAGGGACTGTCTAGGGCTGTCTACCTTTTTCCGTCTGTCTGTGTATGTCTGCCTGTGACTGTCTACCCTTTTCCGTCTGTCTGTGATTCTCTGTCTGTACCGGTCTACCTGTGTCCGTCTGTCTATATCTATATTTGCCTGACTATCTGTCTGTGTTCGTCTGCATGTGCCCGTCTGTGTCTGTCTGTCTGTATCTGTTTGCCTTAGTCCGTCTGTCTGTGTCAGTCTGTCTGTGTCTGTGTGTCCGTGTCTTTATTGGCGTCTATCTGTGTCCGTCTGTCTGTGGCTGTGTCCGTCTGTCTCTTTCAGTCTGTCTGTATAAGTCTGTCTGTGTCAGCCTGTTTGTGTGTCAGTTTGTGTTTGTCCGTCTGTGAACGCCTCCTTATTCACGTCTTTCTGTGTGTGTCTGTCGATCTATGTATCTGTTTGCCTTAGTCCGTCTGTCTGTGTCAGTCTGTCTGTGTCAGTCTGTCTGTGTCGCCTGTCTGTGTCCGCCTGTGTGTGTTTGTCCGTCTATGACCGTGTTTATTGGCGTCTATCTGTGTCCGTCTGTGGTCGTCTGTCTGTGGTCGTCTGTCTGTATCTGTCTGTCTGTGTCGATCTGTCTCTGTCCGTCTGTCTATGGTTGTGTCTGTCTGTATCCGTTTTTCTGTGTCCGTCTGTCTGTGGCTGTGTCTGTCTATATCCGTTTTTCTGTGTCCGTCTGTCTGTTTCAGTCTGTGTCTGTCTGTCAGTACCTGTCTGCATGTGTCCGTGTGTCTGTATCTGCCTACCTGTTTCTGTCTGTCTGTTTGTCACGGTCTGTCTGTACCTGTGGCCGTTTGCCTGCGGCTTTTTATCTGTGTATACCTATCTGTGACTGTCTACCTTTTTCCGTTTATCTGTGTCTCTCTGTCGGTACCTGTCTACCTGTGTCCGTCTGTCTGTGTCTGTATTTGCCTGTCTATCTGTCTGTGTTCGTATGCATGTGCCCGTCTGTGTCCGTCTGTCTGTATCTGTCTGTCTATGTCTATCTGTCTCTGTCCGTCTCTCTGTGGCTGTGTCTGTCTGTATCCGTTTTTCTGTGTCCGTCTGTCTCTTTCAGTCTGTCTGTATAAGTCTGACTGTGTCAGCCTGTTTGTGTGTCAGTTTGTGTTTGTCCGTCTGTGAACGTCTCTTTATTCATGTCTTTCTGTGTCGGTCTGTCGATCTGTGACCGTCTGTCTGTGTACTAGTGTCTGTATATGCCTGTCTATGTCTGTTAGGGACTGTCTAGGACTGTCTACCTTTTTCCATCTGTCTATGTATGTCTGCCTGTGACTGTCTACCTTTTTCCGTCTGTCTATGTATGTCTGCCTGTGACTGTCTACCTTTTTCCGTCTGTCTGTGAATCTCTGTCTGTACCGGTCTACCTGTGTCCGTCTGTCTATGTCTATATTTGCCTGTCTATCTGTCTGTGTTCGTCTGCATGTGCCCGTCTATGTCTGTCTGTCTGTATCTGTTTGCCTTAGTCCGTCTGTCTGTGTCAGTCTGTCTGTGTCAGTCTGTCTGTGTCAGTCTGTCTGTGTCGCCTGTCTGTGTTTGTCCGTCTATGACCGTGTTTATTGGCGTCTTTCTGTGTCCGTCTGTCTGTGGTCGTCTGTCTGTATCTGTCTGTCTGTGTGGATCTGTCTCTGTCCGTCTGTCTGTATCCGTTTTTCTGTGTCCGTCTGTCTGTGTCAGCCTGTTTGTGTGTCAGTTTGTGTTTGTCCGTCTGTGACCGTTTTTCTGTGTCTGTCTCTCTGTACCTGTCTGTCTGTGTCTGTATGTGCCTGTCTTTCTGTCTGTATGTATACCTTTGCCCTTCTGTCTGTGTTTCTCTGTCTGTATCTGTCTGCATGAGTCCATCTGTCTGTGTCTATATATGCTTGACCGTCTGCCTGCCTGTGTCCGTCTGTCTGTTTGTCTGTGTCAGTCTGTCTGTGTCTGCCTGCCTGTGTCCGTCCGTCTGTGGTTGTCCGTCTGTGACCGTCTCTATATTCTCGTCTTTCTGTTGCTGTCTGTCGATCTGTGACCGTCTGTCTGTGTCCGAGTGTCTGTATATGCCTGTCTAGGTCTGTTAAGGACTGTCTAGGATTGTCTAGGACTGTCTACCTTTTTCCGTCTGTCTGTGTCTCTCTGTCTGTACCTGTCTACCTGTGTCATTCTGTCTGTGTCTGTATTTGCCTGTCTATCTGTCTGTGTTCGTCTGCATGTGCCCGTCTGTGTCTGTCTGTCTGTATCTGTTTCCCTGAGTTCGTCTGTCTGTGTCTGTGTGTCCGTGTCTTTATTGGCGTCTATCTGTGTCCGTCTGTCTGTGCCGATCTGTGTCTATCCGTCTGTCTGTGGCTGTGTCCGTCTGTCTCTTTCATTCTGTCTGTATAAGTCTGTCTGTGTCAGCCTGTTTGTGTGTCAGTTTGTGTTTGTCCGTCTGTGAACGTCTCTTTATTCACGTCTTTCTGTGTCTGTCTGTCGATTTGTGACCGTCTGTCTGTGTCCGAGTGTCTGTATATGCCTGTCTAGGTCTGTTAAGGACTGTCTAGGATTGTCTAGGACTGTCTACCCTTTTACGTCTGTCTGTGTCTGTCTGTCTGCACCTGTCTGCCTGTGTCCGTGTGTCTGTGTCTGCCAGTATGTGTCCATCTGCGTCTGTCTGTATCTGCATACCTGTGTCCGTCTGTCTGTTTGTCACGGTCTGTCTGTACCTGTGGCCGTTTGCCTGTTTGTGTCTGTCCATCTGTCCGTGACTGTTTACCTTTTTCCGTCTATATGTGTCTGTCTGTCTGTACCTGTATGTCTGTGTCCGTCTTTCTATGTCCGTCCGCGTCTGTTTGTCTGTCTATGTCCGTCTGCCTGTGACCGTCTCTTCCCGTCTTTCTGTGTCTGTCTGTCGATCTGTGTCCGTCTACCTTTTCCGTCTGTCTGTTTCAGTCTGTCTGTGTCAGCCTGTTTGTGTGTCAGTTTGTGTTTGTCCGTCTGTGAACGTCTCTGTATTCACGTCTTTCGGTGTCTGTCTGTCGATCTGTGACCGTCTGTCTGCGTCCGAGTATCTGTATATGCCTGTTTAGGTCTGTTAAGGACTGTCTAAGACTGTCTACCTTTTTTGTCTGTCTGTGTCTGTCTGTCAGTACCTGTCTGCCTGTGTCTGTGTGTCTGTGTCTGCCAGTCTGTGTCTGTCCGTCTGTCTGTATCTGCCTACCTGTGTCCGTCTGTCTGTTTGTCACGGTCTGTCTGTACCTGTGGCCGTTTGCCTGCGGCTGTTTATCTGTGTATATCTGTCTGTGACTGTCTACCTTTTTCCGTCTGTCTGTGTCTCTCTGTCTGTACCTGTCTACCTGTGTCCGTCTGTCTGTGTCTGTATTTGCCTGTCTATCTGTCTGTGTTCGTATGCATGTGCCCGTCTGTGTCCGTCTGTCTGTATCTGTCTGTCTATGTCTATCTGTCTCTGTCCGTCTCTCTGTGGCTGTGTCTGTCTGTATCCGTTTTTCTGTGTCCGTCTGTCTCTTTCAGTCTGTCTGTATAAGTCTGTCTGTGTCAGCCTGTTTGTGTGTCAGTTTGTGTTTGTCCGTCTGTGAACGTCTCTTTATTCATGTCTTTCTGTGTCGGTCTGTCGATCTGTGACCGTCTGTCTGTGTACTAGTGTCTGTATATGCCTGTCTATGTCTGTTAGGGACTGTCTAGGACTGTCTACCTTTTTCCATCTGTCTATGTATGTCTGCCTGTGACTGTCTACCTTTTTCCGTCTGTCTATGTATGTCTGCCTGTGACTGTCTACCTTTTTCCGTCTGTCTGTGATTCTCTGTCTGTACCGGTCTACTGCATGTGCCCGTCTGTGTCCGACTGTCTGTATCTGTCTGTCTGTTTCGATCTGTCTCTGTCCGTCTCTCTGTGGCTGTGTCTGTCTGTATCCGTTTTTCTGTGTCCGTCTGTCTCTTTCAGTCTGTCTGTGTCAGCCTGTTTGTGTTTGTCCGTCTGTGAACGTCTCTTTATTCATGTCTTTCTGTGTCGGTCTGTCGATCTGTGACCGTCTGTCTGTGTACGAGTGTCTGTATATGCCTGTCTAGGTCTGTTAGGGACTGTCTAGGGCTGTCTACCTTTTTCCGTCTGTCTGTGTATGTCTGCCTGTGACTGTCTACCCTTTTCCGTCTGTCTGTGATTCTCTGTCTGTACCGGTCTACCTGTGTCCGTCTGTCTATATCTATATTTGCCTGACTATCTGTCTGTGTTCGTCTGCATGTGCCCGTATGTGTCTGTCTGTCTGTATCTGTTTGCCTTAGTCCGTCTGTCTGTGTCAGTCTGTCTGTGTCTGTGTGTCCGTGTCTTTATTGGCGTCTATCTGTGTCCGTCTGTCTGTGGCTGTGTCCGTCTGTCTCTTTCAGTCTGTCTGTATAAGTCTGTCTGTGTCAGCCTGTTTGTGTGTCAGTTTGTGTTTGTCCGTCTGTGAACGCCTCCTTATTCACGTCTTTCTGTGTGTGTCTGTCGATCTATGTATCTGTTTGCCTTAGTCCGTCTGTCTGTGTCAGTCTGTCTGTGTCAGTCTGTCTGTGTCGCCTGTCTGTGTCCGCCTGTGTGTGTTTGTCCGTCTATGACCGTGTTTATTGGCGTCTATCTGTGTCCGTCTGTGGTCGTCTGTCTGTGGTCGTCTGTCTGTATCTGTCTGTCTGTGTCGATCTGTCTCTGTCCGTCTGTCTGTGGTTGTGTCTGTCTGTATCCGTTTTTCTGTGTCAGTCTGTCTGTGGCTGTGTCTGTCTATATCCGTTTTTTCTGTGTCCGTCTGTCTGTTTCAGTCTGTGTATAAGTCTGTCTGTGTCAGCCTGTTTGTGTGTCAGTTTGTGTTTGTCCGTATGTGACCGTTTTTCTGTGTCTGACTGTCTGTACCTGTCTGTCTGTGTCTGTATGTGCCTGTCTTTCTGTCTGTATGTATACCTTTGCCCTTCTGTCTGTGTTTCTCTGTCTGTATCTGTCTGCATGAGTCCTTCTGTCTGTGTATATATATGCTTGACCGTCTGCCTGCCTGTGTCCGTCTGTCTGTTTGTCTGTGTCAGTCTGTCTGTGTCTGCCTGCCTGTGTCCGTCTGTCTGTGGTTGTCCGTCTGTGACCGTCTCTATATTCTCGTCTTTCTGTGTCTGTCTGTCGATCTGTGACCGTCTGTCTGTGTCCGAGTGTCTGTATATGCCTGTCAAGGTCTGTTAAGGACTGTCTAGGATTGTCTAGGACTGTCTACCTTTTTGCGTCTGTCTGTGTCTCTCTGTCTGTACCTGTCTACCTGTGTCCTTCTGTCTGTGTCTGTATTTGCCTGTCTATCTGTCTGTGTTCGTCTGCATGTGCCCGTCTGTGTCTGTTTCCCTGAGTTCGTCTGTCTGTGTCTGTGTGTCCGTGTCTTTATTGGCGTCTATCTGTGTCCGTCTGTCTGTGCCGATCTGTGTCTATCCGTCTGTCTGTGGCTGTGTCCGTCTGTCTCTTTCATTCTGTCTGTATAAGTCTGTCTGTGTCAGCCTGTTTGTGTGTCAGTTTGTGTTTGTCCGTCTGTGAACGTCTCTTTATTCACGTCTATCTGTGTCTGTCTGTCGATTTGTGACCGTCTGTCTGTGTCCGAGTGTCTGTATATGCCTGTCTAGGTCTGGTAAGGACTGTCTAGGATTGTCTAGGACTGTCTACCCTTTTCCGTCTGTCTGTGTCTGTCTGTCTGCACCTGTCTGCCTGTGTCCGTGTGTCTGTGTCTGCCAGTATGTGTCCATCTGCGTCTGTCTGTATCTGCATACCTGTGTCCGTCTGTCTGTTTGTCACGGTCTGTCTGTACCTGTGGCCGTTTGCCTGTTTGTGTCTGTCCATCTGTGGCCATCTGTCCGTGACTGTTTACCTTTTTCCGTCTATATGTGTCTGTCTGTCTGTACCTGTATGTCTGTGTCCGTCTTTCTATGTCCGTCCGCGTCTGTTTGTCTGTCTATGTCCGTCTGCCTGTGACCGTCTCTTCCCGTCTTTCTCTGTCTGTCTGTCGATCTGTGTCCGTCTACCTTTTCCGTCTGTCTGTTTCAGTCTGTCTGTGTCAGCCTGTTTGTGTGTCAGTTTGTGTTTGTCCGTCTGTGAACGTCTCTGTATTCACGTCTTTCGGTGTCTGTCTGTCGATCTGTGACCGTCTGTCTGCGTCCGAGTATCTGTATATGCCTGTTTAGGTCTGTTAAGGACTGTCTAGGACTGTCTACCTTTTTCCGTCTGTCTGTGTCTGTCTGTCTGTACCTGTCTGCCTGTGTCTGTGTGTCTGTGTCTGCCAGTCTGTGTCTGTCCGTCTATCTGTATCTGCCTACCTGTGTCCGTCTGTCTGTTTGTCACGGTCTGTCTGTACCTGTGGCCGTTTGCCTGCGGCTTTTTATCTGTGTATATCTATCTGTGACTGTCTACCTTTTTCCGTCTGTCTGTGTCTCTATGTCGGTACCTGTCTACCTGTGTCCGTCTGTCTGTGTCTGTATTTGCCTGTCTATCTGTCTGTGTTCGTATGCATGTGCCCGTCTGTGTCCGACTGTCTGTATCTGTCTGTCTGTTTCGATCTGTCTCTGTCCGTCTCTCTGTGGCTGTGTCTGTCTGTATCCGTTTTTTCTGTGTCCGTCTGTCTCTTTCAGTCTGTCTGTGTCAGCCTGTTTGTGTTTGTCCGTCTGTAAACGTCTCTTTATTCATGTCTTTCTGTGTCGGTCTGTCGATCTGTGACCGTCTGTCTGTGTACGAGTGTCTGTATATGCCTGTCTAGGTCTGTTAGGGACTGTCTAGGGCTGTCTACCTTTTTCCGTCTGTCTGTGTATGTCTGCCTGTGACTGTCTACCCTTTTCCGTCTGTCTGTGATTCTCTGTCTGTACCGGTCTACCTGTGTCCGTCTGTCTATATCTATATTTGCCTGACTATCTGTCTGTGTTCGTCTGCATGTGCCCGTCTGTGTCTGTCTGTCTGTATCTGTTTGCCTTAGTCCGTCTGTCTGTGTCAGTCTGTCTGTGTCTGTGTGTCCGTGTCTTTATTGGCGTCTATCTGTGTCCGTCTGTCTGTGGCTGTGTCCGTCTGTCTCTTTCAGTCTGTCTGTATAAGTCTGTCTGTGTCAGCCTGTTTGTGTGTCAGTTTGTGTTTGTCCGTCTGTGAACGCCTCCTTATTCACGTCTTTCTGTGTGTGTCTGTCGATCTATGTATCTGTTTGCCTTAGTCCGTCTGTCTGTGTCAGTCTGTCTGTGTCAGTCTGTCTGTGTCGCCTGTCTGTGTCCGCCTGTGTGTGTTTGTCCGTCTATGACCGTGTTTATTGGCGTCTATCTGTGTCCGTCTGTGGTCGTCTGTCTGTGGTCGTCTGTCTGTATCTGTCTGTCTGTGTCGATCTGTCTCTGTCCGTCTGTCTGTGGTTGTGTCTGTCTGTATCCGTTTTTCTGTGTCCGTCTGTCTGTGGCTGTGTCTGTCTATATCCGTTTTTCTGTGTCCGTCTGTCTGTTTCAGTCTGTGTATAAGTCTGTCTGTGTCAGCCTGTTTGTGTGTCAGTTTGTGTTTGTCCGTATGTGACCGTTTTTCTGTGTCTGTCTGTCTGTACCTGTCTGTATGTGCCTGTCTTTCTGTCTGTATGTATACCTTTGCCCTTCTGTCTGTGTTTCTCTGTCTGTATCTGTCTGCATGAGTCCATCTGTCTGTGTATATATATGCTTGACCGTCTGCCTGCCTGTGTCCGTCTGTCTGTTTGTCTGTGTCAGTCTGTCTGTGTCTGCCTGCCTGTGTCCGTCTGTCTGTGGTTGTCCGTCTGTGACCGTCTCTATATTCTCGTCTTTCCGTGTCTGTCTGTCGATCTGTGACCGTCTGTCTGTGTCCGAGTGTCTGTATATGCCTGTCTAGGTCTGTTAAGGACTGTCTAGGATTGTCTAGGACTGTCTACCCTTTTCCGTCTGTCTGTGTCTGTCTGTCTGCACCTGTCTGCCTGTATGTGTCTGCCAGTATGTGTCCATCTGCGTCTGTCTGTATCTGCATACCTGTGTCCGTCTGTCTGTTTGTCACGGTCTGTCTGTATCTGCATACCTGTGTCCGTCTGTCTGTTTGTCACGGTCTGTCTGTACCTGTGGCCGTTTGCCTGTTTGTGTCTGTCCATCTGTGGCCATCTGTCCGTGACTGTTTACCTTTTTCCGTCTATATGTGTCTGTCTGTCTGTACCTGTATGTCTGTGTCCGTCTTTCTATGTCCGTCCGCGTCTGTTTGTCTGTCTATGTCCGTCTGCCTGTGACCGTCTCTTCCCGTCTTTCTGTGTCTGTCTGTCGATCTGTGTCCGTCTACCTTTTCCGTCTGTCTGTTTCAGTCTGTCTGTGTCAGCCTGTTTGTGTGTCAGTTTGTGTTTGTCCGTCTGTGAACGTCTCTGTATTCACGTCTTTCGGTGTCTGTCTGTCGATCTGTGACCGTCTGTCTGCGTCCGAGTATCTGTATATGCCTGTTTAGGTCTGTTAAGGACTGTCTAAGACTGTCTACCTTTTTTGTCTGTCTGTGTCTGTCTGTCAGTACCTGTCTGCCTGTGTCTGTGTGTCTGTGTCTGCCAGTCTGTGTCTGTCCGTCTATCTGTATCTGCCTACCTGTGTCCGTCTGTCTGTTTGTCACGGTCTGTCTGTACCTGTGGCCGTTTGCCTGCGGCTTTTTATCTGTGTATATCTATCTGTGACTGTCTACCTTTTTCCGTCTGTCTGTGTCTCTCTGTCGGTACCTGTCTACCTGTGTCCGTCTGTCTGTGTCTGTATTTGCCTGTCTATCTGTCTGTGTTCGTATGCATGTGCCCGTCTGTGTCCGACTGTCTGTATCTGTCTGTCTGTTTCGATCTGTCTCTGTCCGTCTCTCTGTGGCTGTGTCTGTCTGTATCCGTTTTTCTGTGTCCGTCTGTCTCTTTCAGTCTGTCTGTGTCAGCCTGTTTGTGTTTGTCCGTCTGTGAACGTCTCTTTATTCATGTCTTTCTGTATCGGTCTGTCGATCTGTGACCGTCTGTCTGTGTACGAGTGTCTGTATATGCCTGTCTAGGTCTGTTAGGGACTGTCTAGGGCTGTCTACCTTTTTCCGTCTGTCTGTGTATGTCTGCCTGTGACTGTCTACCCTTTTCCGTCTGTCTGTGATTCTCTGTCTGTACCGGTCTACCTGTGTCCGTCTGTCTATATCTATATTTGCCTGTCTATCTGTCTGTGTTCGTCTGCATGTGCCCGTCTGTGTCTGTCTGTCTGTATCTGTTTGCCTTAGTCCGTCTGTCTGTGTCAGTCTGTCTGTGTCTGTGTGTCCGTGTCTTTATTGGCGTCTATCTGTGTCCGTCTGTCTGTGGCTGTGTCCGTCTGTCTCTTTCAGTCTGTCTGTGTCAGCCTGTTTGTGTTTGTCCGTCTGTGAACGTCTCTTTATTCATGTCTTTCTGTGTCGGTCTGTCGATCTGTGACCGTCTGTCTGTGTACGAGTGTCTGTATATGCCTGTCTAGGTCTGTTAGGGACTGTCTAGGGCTGTCTACCTTTTTCCGTCTGTCTGTGTATGTCTGCCTGTGACTGTCTACCCTTTTCCGTCTGTCTGTGATTCTCTGTCTGTACCGGTCTACCTGTGTCCGTCTGTCTATATCTATATTTGCCTGTCTATCTGTCTGTGTTCGTCTGCATGTGCCCGTCTGTGTCTGTCTGTCTGTATCTGTTTGCCTTAGTCCGTCTGTCTGTGTCAGTCTGTCTGTGTCTGTGTGTCCGTGTCTTTATTGGCGTCTATCTGTGTCCGTCTGTCTGTGGCTGTGTCCGTCTGTCTCTTTCAGTCTGTCTGTATAAGTCTGTCTGTGTCAGCCTGTTTGTGTGTCAGTTTGTGTTTGTCCGTCTGTGAACGCCTCCTTATTCACGTCTTTCTGTGTGTGTCTGTCGATCTATGTATCTGTTTGCCTTAGTCCGTCTGTCTGTGTCAGTCTGTCTGTGTCAGTCTGTCTGTGTCGCCTGTCTGTGTCCGCCTGTGTGTGTTTGTCCGTCTATGACCGTGTTTATTGGCGTCTATCTGTGTCCGTCTGTGGTCGTCTGTCTGTGGTCGTCTGTCTGTATCTGTCTGTCTGTGTCGATCTGTCTCTGTCCGTCTGTCTGTGGCTGTGTCTGTCTGTATCCGTTTTTCTGTCTCCGTCTGTCTGTGGCTGTGTCTGTCTATATCCGTTTTTCTGTGTCCGTCTGTCTGTTTCAGTCTGTGTATAAGTCTGTCTGTGTCAGCCTGTTTGTGTGTCAGTTTGTGTTTGTCCGTATGTGACCGTTTTTCTGTGTCTGTCTGTCTGTACCTGTCTGTCTGTGTCTGTATGTGCCTGTCTTTCTGTCTGTATGTATACCTTTGCCCTTCTGTCTGTGTTTCTCTGTCTGTATCTGTCTGCATGAGTCCATCTGTCTGTGTATATATATGCTTGACCGTCTGCCTGCCTGTGTCCGTCTGTCTGTTTGTCTGTGTCAGTCTGTCTGTGTCTGCCTGCCTGTGTCCGTCTGTCTGTGGTTGTCCGTCTGTGACCGTCTCTATATTCTCGTCTTTCTGTGTCTGTCTGTCGATCTGTGACCGTCTGTCTGTGTCCGAGTGTCTGTATATGCCTGTCAAGGTCTGTTAAGGACTGTCTAGGATTGTCTAGGACTGTCTACCTTTTTCCGTCTGCCTGTGTCTCTCTGTCTGTACCTGTCTACCTGTGTCCGTCTGTCTGTGTCTGTATTTGCCTGTCTATCTGTCTGTGTTCGTCTGCATGTGCCCGTCTGTGTCTGTCTGTCTGTATCTGTTTCCCTGAGTTCGTCTGTCTGTGTCTGTGTGTCCGTGTCTTTATGGGAGTCTATCTGTGTCAGTCTGTCTGTGTCGATCTGTGTCTATCCGTCTGTCTGTGGCTGTGTCCGTCTGTCTCTTTCAGTCTGTCTGTGTCAGCCTGTTTGTGTGTCAGTTTGTGTTTGTCCGTCTGTGAACGTCTCGTTATTCACGTCTTTCTGTGTCTGTCTGTCGATTTGTGACTGTCTGTGTCCGAGTGTCTGTATATGCCTGTCTAGGTCTGTTAAGGACTGTCTAGGACTGTCTACCTTTTTCCGTCTGTCTGTGTCTGTCTGTCTGTGTCTGTCTGTCTGTGTCTGTCTGTCTGTACCTGTCTGCCTGTGTCCGTGTGTCTGTGTCTGCCAGTCTGTGTCCATCTGCGTCTGTCTGTGTCTGCCAGTCTGTGTCCATCTGCGTCTGTCTGTATCTGCATACCTGTGTCCGTCTGTCTGTTTGTCACGGTCTGTCTGAACCTGTGGCCGTTTGAGTGTGTGTGTCTGTCCATCTGTGGCCATCTGTCCGTGACTGTCTACCTTTTTCCGTCTATATGTGTCTGTCTGTCTGTACCTGTATGTCTGTGTCCGTCTTTCTATGTCCGTCCGCGTCTGTTTGTCTGTCTATGTCCGTCTGCCTGTGACCGTCTCTTCGTTCCCGTCTTTCTGTGTCTGTCTGTCGATCTGTGTCCGTCTACCTTTTCCGTCTGTCTGTTTCAGCCTGTCTGTATAAGTCTGTCTGTGTCAGCCTGTTTGTGTGTCAGTTTGTGTTTGTCCGTCTGTGAACGTCTCTTTATTCACGTCTTTCTGTGTCTGTCTGTCGATATGTGACCGTCTGTCTGTGTCAGAGTGTCTGTATATGCCTCTCTAAGTCTGTTAAGGAAAGTCTAGGACTGTCTATGACTGTCTACCTTTTTCCGTCTGTCTGTGTCTCTCTGTCAGTACCTGTCTGCCTGTGTCCGTGTGTCTGTGTCTGCCAGTCTGTGTCTGTCTGTATCTGCCTACCTGTGTCCGTCTGTCTGTCTGTCACGGTCTGTCTGTACCTGTGGCCGTTTGCCTGTGTGTGTCTGTCCATCTGTGGCCATCTGTCCGTGACTGTCTACCTTTTTCCGTCTGTCTGTGTCTGTCTGTCAGTACCTGTCTGCATGTGTCCGTGTGTCTGTGTCTGTCCGTCTGTCTGTATCTGCCTACCTGTTTCTGTCTGTCTGTTTGTCACGGTCTGTCTGTACCTGCGGCCGTTTGCCTGCGGCGTTTTATCTGTGTATACCTATCTGTGACTGTCTACCTTTTTCCGTTTGTCTGTGTCTCTCTGTCGGTACCTGTCTACCTGTGTCCGTCTGTCTGTGTCTGTATTTGCCTGTCTATCTGTCTGTGTTCGTCTGCATGTTCCCGTCTGTGTCCGTCTGTCTGTATCTGTCTGTCTATGTCTATCTGTCTCTGTCCGTCTCTCTGTGGCTGTGTCTGTCTGTATCCGTTTTTCTGTGTCCGTCTGTCTCTTTCAGTCTGTCTGTATAAGTCTGTCTGTGTCAGCCTGTTTGTGTGTCAGTTTGTGTTTGTCCGTCTGTGAACGTCTCTTTATTCATGTCTTTCTGTGTCGGTCTGTCGATCTGTGACCGTCTGTCTGTGTACTAGTGTCTGTATATGCCTGTCTAGGTCTGTTAGGGACTGTCTAGGACTGTCTACCTTTTTCCATCTGTCTATGTATGTCTGCCTGTGACTGTCTACCTTTTTCCGTCTGTCTATGTATGTCTGCCTGTGACTGTCTACCTTTTTCCGTCTGTCTGTGAATCTCTGTCTGTACCGGTCTACCTGTGTCCGTCTGTCTATGTCTATATTTGCCTGTCTATCTGTCTGTGTTCGTCTGCATGTGCCCGTCTATGTCTGTCTGTATCTGTTTGCCTTAGTCCGTCTGTCTGTGTCAGTCTGTCTGTGTCAGTCTGTCTGTGTCAGTCTGTCTGTGTCGCCTGTCTGTGTTTGTCCGTCTATGACCGTGTTTATTGGCGTCTTTCTGTGTCCGTCTGTCTGTGGTCGTCTGTCTGTATCTGTCTGTCTGTGTGGATCTGTCTCTGTCCGTCTGTCTGTATCCGTTTTTCTGTGTCCGTCTGTCTGTGTCAGCCTGTTTGTGTGTCAGTTTGTGTTTGTCCGTCTGTGACCGTTTTTCTGTGTCTGTCTCTCTGTACCTGTCTGTCTGTGTCTGTATGTGCCTGTCTTTCTGTCTGTATGTATACCTTTGCCCTTCTGTCTGTGTTTCTCTGTCTGTATCTGTCTGCATGAGTCCATCTGTCTGTGTCTATATATGCTTGACCGTCTGCCTGCCTGTGTCCGTCTGTCTGTTTGTCTGTGTCAGTCTGTCTGTGTCTGCCTGCCTGTGTCCGTCCGTCTGTGGTTGTCCGTCTGTGACCGTCTCTATATTCTCGTCTTTCTGTTGCTGTCTGTCGATCTGTGACCGTCTGTCTGTGTCTGAGTGTCTGTATATGCCTGTCTAGGTCTGTTAAGGACTGTCTAGGATTGTCTAGGACTGTCTACCTTTTTCCGTCTGTCTGTGTCTCTCTGTCTGTACCTGTCTACCTGTGTCCTTCTGTCTGTGTCTGTATTTGCCTGTCTATCTGTCTGTGTTCGTCTGCATGTGCCCGTCTGTGTCTGTCTGTCTGTATCTGTTTCCCTGAGTTCGTCTGTCTGTGTCTGTGTGTCCGTGTCTTTATTGGCGTCTATCTGTGTCCGTCTGTCTGTGCCGATCTGTGTCTATCCGTCTGTCTGTGGCTGTGTCCGTCTGTCTCTTTCATTCTGTCTGTATAAGTCTGTCTGTGTCAGCCTGTTTGTGTGTCAGTTTGTGTTTGTCCGTCTGTGAACGTCTCTTATTCACGTCTTTCTGTGTCTGTCTGTCGATTTGTGACCGTCTGTCTGTGTCCGAGTGTCTGTATATGCCTGTCTAGGTCTGTTAAGGACTGTCTAGGATTGTCTAGGACTGTCTACCCTTTTCCGTCTGTCTGTGTCTGTCTGTCTGTACCTGTCTGCCTGTGTCCGTGTGTCTGTGTCTGCCAGTATGTGTCCATCTGCGTCTGTCTGTATCTGCATACCTGTGTCCGTCTGTCTGTTTGTCACGGTCTGTCTGTACCTGTGGCCGTTTGCCTGTTTGTGTCTGTCCATCTGTGGCCATCTGTCCGTGACTGTTTACCTTTTTCCGTCTATATGTGTCTGTCTGTCTGTACCTGTATGTCTGTGTCCGTCTTTCTATGTCCGTCCGCGTCTGTTTGTCTGTCTATGTCCGTCTGCCTGTGACCGTCTCTTCGTTCCCGTCTTTCTGTGTCTGTCTGTCGATCTGTGTCCGTCTACCTTTTCCGTCTGTCTGTTTCAGTCTGTCTGTGTCAGCCTGTTTGTGTGTCAGTTTGTGTTTGTCCGTCTGTGAACGTCTCTGTATTCACGTCTTTCGGTGTCTGTCTGTCGGTCTGTGACCGTCTGTCTGCGTCCGAGTATCTGTATATGCCTGTTTAGGTCTGTTAAGGACTGTCTAAGACTGTCTACCTTTTTTGTCTGTCTGTGTCTGTCTGTCAGTACCTGTCTGCCTGTGTCTGTGTGTCTGTGTCTGCCAGTCTGTGTCTGTCCGTCTATCTGTATCTGCCTACCTGTGTCCGTCTGTCTGTTTGTCACGGTCTGTCTGTACCTGTGGCCGTTTGCCTGCGGCTTTTTATCTGTGTATATCTATCTGTGACTGTCTACCTTTTTCCGTCTGTCTGTGTCTCTCTGTCGGTACCTGTCTACCTGTGTCCGTCTGTCTGTGTCTGTATTTGCCTGTCTATCTGTCTGTGTTTGTATGAATGTGCCCGTCTGTGTCCGACTGTCTGTATCTGTCTGTCTGTTTCGATCTGTCTCTATCCGTCTCTCTGTGGCTGTGTCTGTCTGTATCCGTTTTTCTGTGTCCGTCTGTCTCTTTCAGTCTGTCTGTGTCAGCCTGTTTGTGTGTCAGTTTGTGTTTGTCCGTCTGTGAACGTCTCTTTATTCATGTCTTTCTGTGTCGGTCTGTCGATCTGTGACCGTCTGTCTGTGTACGAGTGTCTGTATATGCCTGTCTAGGTCTGTTAGGGACTGTCTAGGGCTGTCTACCTTTTTCCGTCTGTCTGTGTATGTCTGCCTGTGACTGTCTACCCTTTTCCGTCTGTCTGTGATTCTCTGTCTGTACCGGTCTACCTGTGTCCGTCTGTCTATATCTATATTTGCCTGTCTATCTGTCTGTGTTCGTCTGCATGTGCCCGTCTGTGTCTGTCTGTCTGTATCTGTTTGCCTTAGTCCGTCTGTCTGTGTCAGTCTGTCTGTGTCAGTCTGTCTGTGTCGCCTGTCTGTGTCCGCCTGTGTGTGTTTGTCCGTCTATGACCGTGTTTATTGGCGTCTATCTGTGTCCGTCTGTCTGTGGTCGTCTGTCTGTGGTCGTCTGTCTGTATCTGTCTGTCTGTGTCGATCTGTCTCTGTCCGTCTGTCTGTGGCTGTGTCTGTCTGTATCCGTTTTTCTGTGTCCGTCTGTCTGTGGCTGTGTCTGTCTATATCCGTTTTTCTGTGTCCGTCTGTCTGTTTCAGTCTGTGTATAAGTCTGTCTGTGTCAGCCTGTTTGTGTGTCAGTTTGTGTTTGTCCGTATGTGACCGTTTTTCTGTGTCTGTCTGTCTGTACCTGTCTGTCTGTGTCTGTATGTGCCTGTCTTTCTGTCTGTATGTATACCTTTGCCCTTCTGTCTGTGTTTCTCTGTCTGTATCTGTCTGCATGAGTCCATCTGTCTGTGTCTATATATGCTTGACCGTCTGCCTGCCTGTGTCCGTCTGTCTGTTTGTCTGTGTCAGTCTGTCTGTGTCTGCCTGCCTGTGTCCGTCTGTCTGTGGTTGTCCGTCTGTGACCGTCTCTATATTCTCGTCTTTCTGTGTCTGTCTGTCGATCTGTGACCGTCTGTCTGTGTCCGAGTGTCTGTATATGCCTGTCTAGGTCTGTTAAGGACTGTCTAGGATTGTCTAGGACTGTCTACCTTTTTCCGTCTGTCTGTGTCTCTCTGTCTGTACCTGTCTACCTGTGTCCGTCTGTCTGTGTCTGTATTTGCCTGTCTATCTGTCTGTGTTCGTCTGCATGTGCCCGTCTGTGTCTGTCTGTCTGTATCTGTTTCCCTGAGTTCGTCTGTCTGTGTCTGTGTGTCCGTGTCTTTATTGGAGTCTATCTGTGTCAGACTGTCTGTGTCGATCTGTGTCTATCCGTCTGTCTGTGGCTGTGTCCGTCTGTCTCTTCCAGTCTGTCTGTATAAGTCTGTCTGTGTCAGCCTGTTTGTGTGTCAGTTTGTGTTTGTCCGTCTGTGAACGTCTCGTTATTCACGTCTTTCTGTGTCTGTCTGTCGATCTGTGAGCGTCTGTCTGTGTCCGAGTGTCTGTATATGCCTGTCTAGGTCTGTTAAGGACTGTCTAGGATTGTCTAGGACTGTCTACCTTTTTCCGTCTGTCTGTGTCTGTCTGTCTGTACCTGTCTGCCTGTGTCCGTGTGTCTGTGTCTGCCAGTCTGTGTCCATCTGCGTCTGTCTGTATCTGCCTACCTGTGTCCGTCTGTCTGTTTGTCACGGTCTGTCTGTACCTGTGGCCGTTTGCCTGTGTGTGTCTGTCCATCTGTGGCCATCTGTCCGTGACTGTCTACCTTTTTCCGTCTATATGTGTCTGTCTGTCTGTACCTGTATGTCTGTGTCCGTCTTTCTATGTCCGTCCGCGTCTGTTTGTCTGTCTATGTCCGTCTGCCTGTGACCGTCTCTTCGTTCCCGTCTTTCTGTGTCTGTCTGTCGATCTGTGTCCGTCTACCTTTTCCGTCTGTCTGTTTCAGCCTGTCTGTATAAGTCTGTCTGTGTCAGCCTGTTTGTGTGTCAGTTTGTGTTTGTCCGTCTGTGAACGTCTCTTTATTCACATCTTTCTGTGTCTGTCTGTCGATTTGTGAGCGTCTGTCTGTGTCCGAGTGTCTGTATATGCCTCTCTAAGTCTGTTAAGGAAAGTCTAGGACTGTCTATGACTGTCTACCTTTTTCCGTCTGTCTGTGTCTCTCTGTCTGTACCTGTCTGCCTGTGTCCGTGTGTCTGTGTCTGCCAGTCTGTGTCTGTCTGTATCTGCCTACCTGTGTCCGTCTGTCTGTCTGTCACGGTCTGTCTGTACCTGTGGCCGTTTGCCTGTGTGTGTCTGTCCATATGTGGCCATCTGTCCGTGACTGTCTACCTTTTTCCGTCTGTCTGTGTCTGTCTGTCAGTACCTGTCTTCATGTGTCCGTGTGTCTGTGTCTGTCCGTCTGTCTGTATCTGCCTACCTGTTTCTGTCTGTCTGTTTGTCACGGTCTGTCTGTACCTGTGGCCGTTTGCCTGCGGCTTTTTATCTGTGTATACCTATCTGTGACTGTCTACCTTTTTCCGTTTGTCTGTGTCTCTCTGTCGGTACCTGTCTACCTGTGTCCGTCTGTCTGTGTCTGTATTTGCCTGTCTATCTGTCTGTGTTCGTCTGCATGTGCCCGTCTGTGTCCGTCTGTCTGTATCTGTCTGTCTATGTCTATCTGTCTCTGTCCGTCTCTCTGTGGCTGTGTCTGTCTGTATCCGTTTTTCTGTGTCCGTCTGTCTCTTTCAGTCTGTCTGTATAAGTCTGTCTGTGTCAGCCTGTTTGTGTGTCAGTTTGTGTTTGTCAGTCTGTGAACGTCTCTTTATTCATGTCTTTCTGTGTCTGTCTGTCGATATGTGACCGTCTGTCTGTGTGCGAGTGTCAGTATATGCCTGTCTAAGTCTGTTAAGGACTTTCTAGGATTGTCTAGGACTGTCTACCTTTTTCTGTCTGTCTGTACCTGTCTGCCTGTGTCCGTGTGTCTGTGTCTGCCAGTCTGTGTCCATCTGTGTCTGTCTGTATCTGCCTACATGTGTCCGTCTGTCTGTTTGTCACGGTCTGTCTGTACCTGTGGCCGTTTGCCTGTGTGTGTCTTTCCATCTGTGGCCATCTGTCCGTGACTGTCTACCTTTTTACGTCTACCTGTGTCTGTCTGTCTGTACCTGTATGTCTGTGTCCGTCTTTCTATGTCCGTCTGCCTGTGACCGTCTCTTCGTTCCCGTCTTTCTGTATCTGTCTGTCGATCTGTGTCCGTCCACCTTTTCCGTCTGTCTGTTTCAGTCTGTCTGTGTCAGCCTGTTTGTGTGACAGTTTGTGTTTGTCCGTCTGTGAACGTATCTTTATTCAAGTCTTTCGGTGTCTGTCTGTCGATTTGTGACCGTCTGTCTGTGTCCGAGTATCTGTATATGCCTGTTTAGGTCTGTTAAGGACTGTCTAGGACTGTCTACCTTTTTCGTCTGTCTGTATCTGTCTGTCAGTACCTGTCTGCCTGTGTCTGTGTGTCTGTGTCTGTCCGTCTATCTGTATCTGCCTACCTGTTTCCGTCTGTCTGTTTGTCACGGTCTGTCTGTACCTGTGGCCGTTTGCCTGCGGCTTTTTATCTGTGTATATCTGTCTGTGACTGTCTACCTTTTTCCGTCTGTCTGTGTCTCTCTGTCGGTACCTGTCTACCTGTGACCGTCTCTTAGTTCCCGTCTTTCTGTATCTGTCTGTCGATCTGAGTCCGTCTACTTTTTCCGTCTGTCTGTTTCAGTCTGTCTGTGTCAGCCAGTTTGTGTCAGTCAGTTTCTGTTTATCCGTCTGTGACCGTCACTTTATTCTCGTCTTTCTGTGTCTGTCTGTCGATCTGTGACCGTCTGTCTGTGTCCGAGTGTCTGTATATGCCTGTCTAGGTCTGTTAAGGACTGTCTAGGATTGTCTAGGAATGTCAACCTGTCTGCCTGTGTCCGTGGGTTTGTGTCTGTATTTGTCTGTCCATCTGTGGCCATCTGTCTGTGACTGTGTACCTTTTCCGTCTATCCGTCTGTACCTGTATGTCTGTGTCTTTCTATGTCCGTCCGCGTCTGTTTGTCTGTCTAAGTGCGTCTGCCTGTGATCGTCTCTTCGTTCCCATCTTTCTGTGTCTGTCTGACGATCTATGCCCGGATACCCTTTCCGTCTGTCTGTTTCACTCTGTCTGTATAAGTCTGTCTGTGTCAGCCTGTTTGTGTGTCAGTTTGTGTTTGTCCGTCTGTAAACGTCTATTTTTTCGCGTCTTTCTGTGTCTGTCTGTCGATCTGTGACCTTCTGTCTGTGTCCGAGTGTCTGTATATGCCTGTCTCGGTTTGTTAAGGACTGTCTAGGATTGTCTAGGACTGTCTACCTTTTTCCGTCTGTCTGTACCTGTCTGCCTGAGTCCGTGTGTCTGTGTCTGCCAGTCTGTGTCCATGTGTGTCCATCTGTGTCTGTCTGTTTCTGCCTACCTGTGACTGTCTGTCTGTGTCAGTCTGCCTGCCCTTGTCCGTCTGTCTGTTTGTCGGTGTCTGTGCCTGCCTGCCTGCGTCCGTCTGTGACCGTCTGTTTATTCTGTTAGCCAGAGTCCGTCTGTCTGTGTCAGTCTGTCTGTGTCTGCCTGCCTGTGTCCGCCTGTGTGTGTTTATTAGCGTCTATCTGTATCCGTCTGTCTGTGGTCGCGTGTCTGTATCTGTCTGTCTGTGTCAATCTGTCTCTGTCCTTCTGTCTGTGGCTGCGTCTGTCTGTCTATCCGTCTGTCTATTTCAGTCTGTCTATTACAGTCTGTCTATTTCAGTCTGTCTATTACAGTCTGTCTGTATCAGTCTGTCTGTATCAGTCTGTCTGTATCAGTCTGTCTGTTTCAGCCTGTTTGTGTCAGTCAGTTTGTGCTTGTCTGTCTGTGACCGTGTCTTAATTCCCGTCTTTCTGTGTCCGTCTATCTGTGTCCGTCTATCTGTGTCCGTCTGTCTGTGTCCGTCTGTTTGTGTCCGTCCGTGTGTGTCTGTCTGTCTGTGTCTACATGTGCCTGCCTGTGTCCATCTATCTCTGTCAGCCTGTCTGTATCTGCCTGCCTATGTCCGACTGTCTGTGCCTGTCTGAGTCCGTCCGTCTGTGCCAGTCTGTCTGTGTGCGTGTGTTTTTGTCTGTCGGACTGTCTTCGTCTGTCTGTGTACGTCAGTCTGTGTCTGTGTGTCTCTCTGTGTTAGTCTTTCTGTGTCTGTCTATCGATCTGTGTCCGTCCGTGTGTGTTTGTCTGTCTGTGTCTATATGTGCCTGTCTTTCCGTCTGTGTCCGTCTGTCTGGATCCGTCTGGCTTCGTCTGCCTGTGTCCATCTATCTCTGTCAGTCTGTCTGTATCTGTCTGCCTATGTCCGACTGTCTGTGCCTGTCTGACTCCGTCCTTCTGTGCCAGTTTGTCTATGTCCGTGTGTTTTTGTCTGTCTGACTGTCTTCGTCTGTCTGTGTCCGTCCATCTGTCTGTGACTGTCTACCTTTTTTCGTCTATCTGTGTCTGTCTCTCTGTACCTGTATGTCTGTGTCCGTCTTTCTCTGTCCGTCCGTGTCTGTTTGTCTGTCTATGTCCGTCTGTCTGTGTTCGTCTGTCTGTGTCGGTCTGTCTGTGTCGGTCTGTCTGTTTCTGTGTGTCTGTCTGTGACCGTCTTTTTGTTCCCATCTTTCAGTGTCTGTCTGTTGATCTGTGTCCGTCTATCTTTGTCCGTCTGTCTGTGTCTGTGTTTCTGAATATGTCTGTCTAGGTGTGTGTCTTTGCCTGTCACTCTGAGTCTATCAGTTTGTGCCCGTCTGTCTGTGTCTGTATGTGCCTGTCTTTCTGTCTGCGTCCGGCTGTCTGTGTGTTTCAGTGTGTGTGTCTGTTTGTGTCTGTCTGTGTCAGTGTGTCTGTGTAAATCTGTATGTTACTGTATACCCTTACCCGTCTGTCTGTGTTTCACTCTCTGTATCTGTCTGCATGAGTGCGTCTGTCTGTGCCTGTATATGCCTGTCCGTCTGTCTGTGTCGGTTTGTCTGTGTCAGTCTGTCTGTGTCTGTATGGGCCTGTCTTTCTGTCTGTGTCCGTCTGTCTGGATCCGTCTGGCTGCGTCTGCCTGTGTCCATCTATCTCTGTCAGTCTGTCTGTATCTGTCTGCCTATGTCCGACTGTCTGTGCCTGTCTGACTCCGTCCTTCTGTGCCAGTTTGTCTGTGTCCGTGTGTTTTTGTCTGTCTGACTGTGTTCGTCTGTCTGTGTCCGTCAATCTGTCTGTGACTGTCTACCTTTTTTCGTCTATCTGTGTCTGTCTGTCTGTACCGGTATGTCTGTGTCTGTCTTTCTATTTCCGTCCGTGTCTGTTTGTCTGTCTATGTCCGTCTGCCTGTGTCCGTCTGTCTGTGTCCGTCTGTCTGTGTCTGTGTATCTGTCTGTGACCGCCTGTTCGTCTGTATATGCCTGTCTTTCTGTCTGTGTGTGTCTGATTGTGGCTGTCTGTTTCAGTGTGTCTGTGTAAATCTGTATGTGACTGTATACCTTTGCCCGTCTGTCTGTGTTTCTCTGTCTGTACCTGTGGCCGTTTGCCTGTTTATCTGTGTCCATCTGCCTGCGGCTGTCTACCTTTTTCCGTCTGTCTGGGTCTCTCTGTCTGTACCTGTCTACTTGTGTCCATCTGTCTGTGTCTGTATTTGCCTGTCTTTCTGTCTGTGTTCGTCTGCATGTGCCCGTCTGTATCTGTCTGTCTGTATCTGTTTGCCTGAGTCCGTCTGTCTGTGTCAGTCTGTTTGTGTCTGTATACCTGGGCCCGCCTGTCTGTGTTTGTCCGTCTGTGACTGTCTATCTTTTTGCGTCTATCTGTATCTGTCTGTACCTGTATGTCTGCGTCTGTCTTTCTATGTCCGTCCGTGTCTGTTTGTCTGTCTATGTCCGTCTGTCTGTGTCCGTCTGTGTGTGTCTGTGTGTATGTCTGTGTCAGTCTGTCTGTGACCATCTGTTTGTTCCCGTCTTTCTGTGTCTGTTTGTCGGTCTGTGTCCGTCTGTTCGTGTCCGTTTGTCTGTATCTGTCTGACTGTATACGTCTGTCTACATTTTTCCGTCTGCCTGTGTCTGTCGGTCTGTACCTGTCTGCCTCTGTCCGTATGTCTGTGTCTGTATGTGCCTGTCTTTCTGTAATCTGTATGTGACTGTATATCTTTACCCGTCAGTATTTGCCTGTCCATCTGTCTGTGTTCGTCTGCATGTGCCCGTCTGTGTCTGTCTGTATCTGTTTGCCTGAGTCTGTGACCGTATGTTTATTGGCGTCTATCAGTGTCCGTCTCTCTGTGGTGGTCTGTCTGTGTCGATCTGACTCTGTCCGTCTGTCTGTGGCTGTGTCTGTCTGTATCCGTTTTTCTGTGTCCGTCTGTCTGTTTCAGTCTGTGTATAAGTCTGTCTGTGTCAGCCTGTTTGTGTGTCAGTCTGTGCTTGTCCGTCTCGTTATTCTCGTCTTTCTGTGTCTGTCTGTCGATCTGTGTGAAAGTGACCGTCTAATAATTCCCGTCTTTCTGTGTATGTCCGTCCGTATGTGTCCATCTTTCTCTGTCCGTCTGTCTGTGTCTGCCTGCCTATGTCCGATTGTCTGTGTCTGTTTGGGTCCGTTCTTCTGTGCCAGTCTGCCTTTGTCCGTCTGTCTGTCTCCGTGTGTCTGTATATGTCTGTTTAGGTGTGTATCCTTGCCTGTCACTCCGAGTCTGTCAGTTTGTGACGGTCTGTCAGTATCTGTTTCCGTTTGTCTGTGTCTGTTGGTCCGTGTCCATCAGTCTGTGACTGTTTACCTTTTTCCGCCTGGCTGTCCCAGTCTGACTGTGTCTGTCTGTGTGTGTTTGTCCGTCTGTGACCGTGTGTTTTTTCCCATCTATTTGAGTCCGTCTGTCTGTCTGCGTGTGTCTGTATTCGTCTGTCTGTGTCGATCTGTCTCTGTCCGCCTGTCCGTATCTGCCTGCCTATGTCCTGTGGCTGTTTGTGGTTGTGTCTGTCTGTCTGTATCCGTCTTTCTGTCTCCGTCTGTCTGTATGTGCCCGGCTGCCTGTGTCAGTTAGTTAGTGTTTGTCTGTCTGTGACCGTCTCTACATTCCCGTCTTTCTGTGTCTGTTTATCGATCTGTGTCCGTCTGTGTCTATCCGTCCGTGTGTGTCTATCTGTCTGTTTCTACATGTGTCTGTCTTTCTGTCTGTGTCCGTCTGTCTGTGTCAGTCTGTCTGCTACTGACCCTTTGTTCCAGTCTTTCTGTGTCTGTCTATCGATCTGTCCGCCTATCTTTGTCCATCTATTTGTGTCCATGTCTATGTGTCTGTCTTTGTCCATCTGTGTCTGTCCGTCTGTCTGTATCTGCCTGCCTGTAATCGTGGGTATATTTGCCGGCCTGTTTGTGTCTGTCTGTATGTGAAGGTCTGTTTGTGTCTTTGGCCGGTTGTCTGTGTCCGTCTGTCTGTGTCCATCTTTCTGTGTCCGTTTTTCTGTGTCTATTTACCTGTGGCTGTCTGTCTCTGTCCATCTGTTTGTCTGTGTCTGACGGTGTCCGTCTGTCTGCGTCTTTCTGTCTGTGCTTCTTTCTGTGTCCGTCTATCTGTGTTCGTCTGCAAATGTCCGTCTGTGACCGTCTGTCTAATGTCGTCTGTCTGTATCTGTCTGTCTGTGTCGATCTGTTTCTGTCCGTCTGTCTGTGGCTATGTCTGTCTGTATCCGTTAGTCTGTGTCCGTCTGTCTCTTTCAGTCTGTCTGTGTCAGCCTTTTTGTGTGTCAGTTTGTGTTTGTCCGTCTGTGAACGTCTCTTTCTTCAAGGCTTTCTGTGTCTGTCTGTCGATCTGTGACATTCTGTCTGTGTCCGAGTGTCTGTATATGCCTGTCTAGGTCTGTTAAGGACTGTCTAGGATTGTCTAGGACTGCCTACCTTTTTCCGTCTGTCTGTCTGTACCTGTCTGCCTGTGTCCGTGTGTCTGTGTCTGAAAGTCTGTGTCCATCTGTGTCTGTCTGTATCTGCCTACCTGTATCAGCCTGTCTGTTTGTCACGGTCTGTCTGTACCTGTGGCCGTTTGCCTGTGTGTGTCTGTCCATCTGTGGCCATCTGTCTGTGACAGTCTACATTTTGCGTCTATCCGTCTGTACCTGTATGTCTGTGTCCGTCTTTCTATGTCCGTCCGAGTCTGAGTGTCTGTCTATGTCCGTCTGCATGTGACCGTCTCTTCGTTCCCGTCTTTACGTGTCTGTCTGTCGATTTGTGTCCGTCTACCTTGTCAGTCTGTCTGTATAAGTCTGTCTGTGTCAGCCTGTTTGTGTGTCAGTTTGTGTTTGTCCGTCTGTGAACGTCTCTTTTTTCATGTCTTTCTGTGTCTGTCTATCGATCTGTGACCGTCTGTCTGTGTCCGAGTGTCTGTATATGCCTGTCTCGGTTTGTTAAGGACTGTCTAGGATTGTCTGGGACTGCCTACCTTTTTCCGTCTGTCTGTGTCTGTCTGCCTGTTTCCGTCTGTCTGTGTCTGCCAGTCTGTGTCCATCTGTGTCTGTCTGTATCTGCCTACCTGTGTCCGTCTGTCTGTTTGTCACGGTCTGTCTGTACCTGTGGCCGTTTGCCTGTGTGTGGCCATCTGTCCGTGACTGTCTACCTTTTTCCGTCTATCTGTGTCTGTCTGTCTGTACTTGTATGTCTGTGTCCGTCTTTCTATGTCCGTCCGCGTCTGTTTGTCTGTCTAAGTCCGTCTGCCTGTGACCCTCTCTTCGTTCCCATCTTTCTGTGTCTGTCTGTCGATCTATGCCCGGATACCTTTTCCGTCTGTCTGTTTCACTCTGTCTGTATAAGTCTGTCTGTGTCAGCCTGTTTGTGTGTCAGTTTGTGTTTGTCCGTCTGTGAACGTCTATTTTTTCACGTCTTTCTGTGTCTGTCTGTCGATCTGTGACATTCTGTCTGTGTCCGAGTGTCTGTATATGCCTGTCTCGGTCTGTTAAGGACTGTCTAGGATTGTCTAGAACTGTCTACCTTTTTCCGTCTGTCTGTACCTGTCTGCCTGTGTCCGTGTGTCTGTGTCTGCCAGTCTGTGTCCATCTGTGTCTGTCTGTTTCTGCCTACCTGTGTCTGTCTGTCTGTGTCAGTCTGCCTGCCCTTGTCCGTCTGTCTGTTTGTCTGTGTCTGTGTCTGCCTGCCTGCGTACGTCTGTGACCGTCTCTTTATTCTGTTAGCCAGAGTCCGTCTGTCTGTGTCAGTCTGTCTGTGTCTGCCTGCCTGTGTCCGCCTGTGTGTGTTTATTAGCGTCTATCTGTGTCCGTCTGTCTGTGGTCGCGTGTCTGTATCTGTCTGTCTGTGTCAATCTGTCTCTGTCCTTCTGTCTGTGGCTGCGTCTGTCTGTTTCAGTCTGTGTATTTCAGTCTGTCTGTATCAGTCTGTCTGTGTCAGCCTGTTTGTGTCAGTCAGTTTGTGCTTGTCTGTCTGTGACCGTGTCTTAATTCCCGTCTTTCTGTGTCAGTCTATCTGTGTCCGTCTGTCTGTGTCCGTCTGTTTGTGTCCGTCCGTGTGTGTCTGTCTGTCTGTGTCTACATGTGCCTGTCCGTCTGTGACCGTCTGTCTAATGTCGTCTGTCTGTATCTGTCTGTCTGTGTCGATCTGTCTCTGTCCGTCTGTCTGTGGCTATGTCTGTCTGTATCCGTTAGTCTGTGTCCGTCTGTCTCTTTCAGTCTGTCTGTATAAGTCTGTCTGTGTCAGCCTTTTTGTGTGTCAGTTTGTGTTTGTCCGTCTGTGAACGTCTCTTTCTTCAAGGCTTTCTGTGTCTGTCTGTCGATCTGTGACCGTCTCTCTGTGTCCGAATGTCTGTATATGCCTGTCTAGGTCTGTTAAGGACTGTCTAGGATTGTCTAGGACTCCCTACCTTTTTCCGTCTGTCTGTCTGTACCTGTCTGCCTGTGTCCGTGTGTCTGTGTCTGAAAGTCTGTGTCCATCTGTGTCTGTCTGTATCTGCCTACCTGTATCAGCCTGTCTGTTTGTCACGGTCTGTCTGTACCTGTGGCCGTTTGCCTGTGTGTGTCTGTCCATCTGTGGCCATCTGTCTGTGACAGTCTACATTTTGCGTCTATCCGTCTGTACCTGTATGTCTGTGTCCGTCTTTCTATGTCCGTCCGAGTCTGAGTGTCTGTCTATGTCCGTCTGCATGTGACCGTCTCTTCGTTCCCGTCTTTACGTGTCTGTCTGTCGATTTGTGTCCGTCTACCTTGTCAGTCTGTCTGTATAAGTCTGTCTGTGTCAGCCTGTTTGTGTGTCAGTTTGTGTTTGTCCGTCTGTGAACGTCTCTTTTTTCATGTCTTTCTGTGTCTGTCTATCGATCTGTGACCGTCTGTCTGTGTCCGAGTGTCTGTATATGCCTGTCTCGGTTTGTTAAGGACTGTCTAGGAATGTCTGGGACTGCCTACCTTTTTCCGTCTGTCTGTGTCTGTCTGCCTGTGTCCGTCTGTCTGTGTCTGCCAGTCTGTGTCCATCTGTGTCTGTCTGTATCTGCCTACCTGTGTCCGTCTGTCTGTTTGTCACGGTCTGTCTGTACCTGTGGCCGTTTGCCTGTGTGTGGCCATCTGTCCGTGACTGTCTACCTTTTTCCGTCTATCTGTGTCTGTCTGTCTGTACTTGTATGTCTGTGTCCGTCTTTCTATGTCCGTCCGCGTCTGTTTGTCTGTCTAAGTCCGTCTGCCTGTGACCGTCTCTTCTTTCTGTGTCTGTCTGTCGATCTATGCCCGGATACCTTTTCCGTCTGTCTGTTTCACTCTGTCTGTATAAGTCTGTCTGTGTCAGCCTGTTTGTGTGTCAGTTTGTGTTTGTCCGTCTGTGAACGTCTATTTTTTCACGTCTTTCTGTGTCTGTCTGTCGATCTGTGACATTCTGTCTGTGTCCGAGTGTCTGTATATGCCTGTCTCGGTCTGTTAAGGACTGTCTAGGATTGTCTAGGACTGTCTACCTTTTTCCGTCTGTCTGTACCTGTCTGCCTGTGTCCGTGTGTCTGTGTCTGCCAGTCTGTGTCCATCTGTGTCTGTCTGTTTCTGCCTACCTGTGTCTGTCTGTCTGTGTCAGTCTGCCTGCCCTTGTCCGTCTGTCTGTTTGTCTGTGTCTGTGTCTGCCTGCCTGCGTACGTCTGTGACCGTCTCTTTATTCTGTTAGCCAGAGTCCGTCTGTCTGTGTCAGTCTGTCTGTGTCTGCCTGCCTGTGTCCGCCTGTGTGTGTTTATTAGCGTCTATCTGTGTCCGTCTGTCTGTGGTCGCGTGTCTGTATCTGTCTGTCTGTGTCAATCTGTCTCTGTCCTTCTGTCTGTGGCTGCGTCTGTCTGTCTATCCGTCTGTCTGTTTCAGTCTGTGTATTTCAGTCTGTCTGTATCAGTCTGTCTGTGTCAGCCTGTTTGTGTCAGTCAGTTTCTGCTTGTCTGTCTGTGACCGTGTCTTAATTCCCGTCTTTCTGTGTTCGTCTATCTGTGTCCGTCTGTCTGTGTCCGTCTGTTTGTGTCCGTCCGTGTGTGTCTGTCTGTCTGTGTCTACATGTGCCTGCCTGTGTCCATCTATCTCTGTCAGCCTGTCTGTATCTGCCTGCCTATGTCCGACTGTCTGTGCCTGTCTGAGTCCGTCCGTCTGTGCCAGTCTGTCTGTGTGCGTGTGTTTTTGTCTGTCTGACTGTCTTCGTCTGTCTGTGTACGTCAGTCTGTGTCTGTGTGTCTCTCTGTGTTAGTCTTTCTGTGTCTGTCTATCGATCTGTGTCCGTCCGTGTGTGTTTGTCTATCTGTGTCTATATGTGCCTGTCTTTCCGTCTGTGTCCGTCTGTCTGGATCCGTCTGGCTGCGTCTGCCTGTGTCCATCTATCTCTGTCAGTCGGTCTGTATCTGTCTGTCTATGTCCGACTGTCTGTGCCTGTCTGACTCCGTCCTTCTTTGCCAGTTTGTCTGTATCCGTGTGTTTTTGTCTGTCTGACTGTCTTCGTCTGTCTGTGTCCGTGTGTTTTTGTCTGTCTGACTGTCTTCGTCTGTCTGTGTCCGTCCATCTGTCTGTGACTGTCTACCTTTTTTTCGTCTATCTGTGCCTGTCTCTCTGTACCTGTATGTCTGTGTCCGTCTTTCTCTGTCCGTCCGTGTCTGTTTGTCTGTCTATGTCCGTCTGTCTGTGTCCGTCTGTCTGTGTCGGTCTGTCTGTGTCGGTCTGTCTGTGTCTGTGTGTCTGTCTGTGACCGTCTTTTTATTCCCATCTTTCAGTGTCTGTCTGTCGATCTGTGTCCGTCTATCTTTGTCCGTCTGTCTGTGTTTGTGTTTCTGAATATGTCTGTCTAGGTGTGTATCTTTGCCCATCACTCCGAGTCTGTCAGTTTGTGCCCGTCTGTCTGTGTCTGTTTGTGTCTGTCTGTGTCAGTGTGTCTGTGTAAATCTGTATACCCTTACCCGTCTGTCTGTGTTTCACTCTCTGTATCTGTCTGCATGAGTGCGTCTGTCTGTGCCTGTATATGCCTGTCCGTCTGTCTGTGTCGGTTTGTCTGTGTCAGTCTGTCTGTGTCAGTCTGTCTGTGTCTGTATGGGCCTGTCTTTCTGTCTGTGTCCGTCTGTCTGTATCCGATGTGTGCATCTATCTCTGTCAGTCTGTCTGTTGCCTGCCTGCCTGCCTATGTACGATTGTCTGTGTCTTTCTGGGTCCGTCCTTCTTTGTCGGTCTGTCTGTGTCCGTGTGTTTGTGCCTGCCTGACTGTCTTCGTCTGTCTGTGTCTGTCTGTCTGTGGCCATCTGTCCGTGACTGTCTACATTTTTCCGTCTATCTGTGTCTGTCTGTCTGTACCGGTATGTCTGTGTCCGTCTTTCTATTTCCGTCCGTGTCTGTTTGTCTGTCTATGTCCGTCTGCCTGTGTCCGTCTGTCTGTGCCCGTCTGTCTGTGTCCGTCTGTCTGTGTCTGTGTATCTGTCTGTGACCGTCTCTTCGTCTGTATGTGAATGTCTTTCGGTCTGTGTGTGTCTGATTGTGGCTGTCTGTGTCAGTGTGTCTGTGTAAATCTGTATGTGACTGTATACCTTTGCCCGTCTGTCTGTGTTTCTCTGTCTGTATTTGTCTGCAGGAGTCCATCCGTCTGTGTCTGTATGTGCCTGTCCGTCTGTCTGTGACGGTTTGTCTGTGTCAGTCTGTCTGTGTCTGTGTCTGCCTGCCTGTGTCCGTCTGTCTGTATTTGTCCGTCTGTGACCGTCTCTTTATTCTCGTCTTTCTGTTAAGGACTGTCTAGGATTGTCTCGGACTGTCTACCTTTTTCCGACTGTCTGTCTGTACCCGTCTGCCTGTGTCCATGTCTGCCAATCGGTGTCCATCTGTGTCTGTCCGTCTGATGTATCTGCCTACCTGTGTCCGTCTGTCTGTTTGTCACGGCCTGTCTGTACCTATGGCCGTTTGCCTGTTTATCTGTGTCCATCTGCCTGCGGCTGTCTACCTTTTTCCGTCTGTCTGGGTCTCTCTGTCTGTACCTGTCTACTTGTGTCCGTCTGTCTGTGTCTGTATTTGCCTGTCTTTCTGTCTGTGTTCGTCTGCATGTGCCCGTCTGTATCTGTCTGTCTGTATCTGTTTGCCTGAGTCCGTCTGTCTGTGTCAGTCTGTTTGTGTCTGTATGCCTGTGCCTGCCTGTCTGTGTTTGTCCGTCTGTGACTGTCTACCTTTTTCCGTCTATCTGTATCTGTCGGTACCTGTATGTCTGCGTCTGTCTTTCTATGTCCGTCCGTGTCTGTTTGTCTGTCTATGTCTGTCTGTCTGTGTCCGTCTGTTTGTGTCTGTGTGTCTGTCTGTGTCAGTCTGTCTGTGTCAGTCTGTCTGTGACCGTCTGTTTGTTCCCGTCTTTCTGTGTCTGTTTGTCGGTCTGTGTCCGTCTGTTCGTGTCCGTGGGTCTGTGTCTGTCAGTCTGTGTCTGTCCGTTTGTCTGTATCTGTCTGACTGTATCCGTCTGTCTACATTTTTCCGTCTGTACCTGTCTGCCTCTGTCCGTATGTCTGTGTCTGTATGTGCCTGTCTTTCTGTCTGCGTCCGTCTGTCTGTGTGTACCTGTTTGTGTCTGTCTGTGTCAGTGTGCCTGTGTTAATCTGTATGTGACTGTATATTTTTGCCCGTCTGTATTTGCCTGTCCATCTGTCTGTGTTCGTCTGCATGTGCCCGTGTGTGTCTGTCTGTATCTGTTTGCCTGAGTCTGTGACGGTGTGTTTGTTGGCGTCTATCTGTGTCCGTCTCTCTGTGGTGGTCTGTCTGTGTCGATCTGACTCTGTCCGTCTGTCTGTGGCTGTGTCTGTCTGTATCCGTTTTTCTGTGTCCGTCTGTCTGTTTCAGTCTGTGTATAAGTCTGTCTGTGTCAGCCTGTTTGTGTGTCAGTCTGTGCTTGTCCGTCTGTGACCGTCTCGTTATTCTCGTCTTTCTGTGTCTGTTTGTCGATCTGTGACCGTCTGTCTGTGTCCGAGTGTCTGTATATGCCTGTTTAGGTCTGTTAAGGACTGTCTAGGATTGTCTAGGACTGTCTACCTTTTTCCGTCTGTCTGTGTCTGTCTGCATGTGTCTGTCTGCATGTGTCCGTATGTCTGTGTCTGCCAGTCTGTGTCCATCTGTGTTTGTCCATCTGTCTGTATCTGCCAACCTTTGTCCGTCTGTCTGTTTGTCACGGTCTGTCTTTAGCTGTGGCCGTTTGCCTGCGGCTGTTTATCTGTGTCCGTCTGTGTCAGTCTGTCTGTAACCGTCTCTTTGTTCCCGTCTTTCTGTGGCTCTTTGTCGATCTGTGTCCGTCTGTTTGTGTCCGTGGGTCTGTGTCTGTCAGTCTGTGTCTGTCCGGTTGTCTGTGTCTGTTTGCCTGTATCCGTCTGTCTACCTCTTTCCGTCTGTCTGTCTGTACCTGTCTGCCTGTGTCCGCTTGTCTGTGTCTGTATGAGCCGGTCTTTCTGTCTGCGTCCGTCTGTCTGTGTGTATCTGTTTGTGTCTGTCTGTGTCAGTGTGTCTGTGTAAATCTGTATGTGACTGTATACCTTTGCCCGTCCGTCTGTGTTTCTCTGTCTGTATCTGTCTGCATGAGTCTATCTGTCTGTGTCAGTATATGCCTGTCCGTTTGTCTGTGTCGGTTTGTCTGTGTCCGTCTGTTTGTGTTCGATTGTTTGTGGCTATGTCTGTCTCTCCGTCTCAATCTGTCTGTGTCAGTCTGTCTGTGTCTGCCAGCCTGTGTCCATCTGTCCATTTGCCTGTGTCCGTCTGTCTGTGTTTTTCCGTCTGTGACCGTCTCTTTATTCTCGTCTTTCTGTGCCTGTCTGTCTGTGTCCGAGTGTCTGTATATGCCTGTCTATGTCTGTTAAGGACTGTCTAGGATTGTCTAGAACTGTCTATATTTTTCCGTCTGTCTGTCTGTATCGGTGTCCATCTGTGTCTGTCCGTCTGATGTATCTGCCTACCTGTGTCCGTCTGTCTGTTTATCCCGGTCTGTCTGTAGCAGTGGCCGTTTGCCTGCGGCTGTTTATCTGTGTCCGTCTGTGTGTCCGTCTGTGTCAGACTGTCGGTGACCGTCTCTTCGTTCCCGTCTTTCTGTGTCTGTTTGTCGATCTGTGTCCATCTGTTTGTGTCCGCGGGTCTGTGTCTGTCAGTCTGTGTCTGTCCGTTTGTCTGTATCTGTCTGCCTGTATCCGTCTGTCTACATTTTTCCGTCTGCCTGTGTCTGTCTGTCTGTACCTGTCTGCCTCTGTCCGCATGTCTGTGTCTGTATGTGCCTGTCTTTCAGTCTGTGTCAGTGTGTCTGTGTAAATCTGTATGTGACTGTATACCTCTGCCCGTCTGTCTTTGTCTGTATTTGCCTGTCTATCTGTCTGTGTTCGCCTGCATGTGCCCGTCTGTGTCAGTCTGTCTGTATCTGTTTGCCTGAGTCCGTCTGTCTGTGTCAGTCTGTCTGTGTCTGCCTGCATGTGACTGCCTGCCTGTGTCCGCCTTTGTGTGTTTGTCCGTCTGTGACCGTGTGTTAATTGGCGTCTATCTGTGTCCGTCTCTCTGTGGTCGTCTGACTGTGTCGATCTGTCTCTGTCCGTCTGTCTGTGGCTGTGTCTGTCTGTATCCGTTTTTCTGTGTCCGTCTGTCTGTTTCAGTCTGTGTATTAGTCTGTCTGTGTCAACCTGTTTGTGTGTCAGTCTGTGCTTGTCCGTCTGTAACCGTCTCGTTATTCTCGTCTTTCTGTGTCTTTCTGTCGATCTGTGACCGTCTGTCTGTGTCCGAGTGTCTGTATATGCCTGTCTAGGTCTGTTAAGGACTGTCTAGGATTGTCAAGGACTGTCTACCTTTTTCCGCCTGTCTGTGTCTGTCTGCATGTGTCCGTATGTCTGAGTCTACCAGTCTGTGTCTGTCCATCTATCTGTATCTGCCTACCTTTGTCCGTCTGTCTGTTTATCTCGGTCTGTCTGTAGCAGTGGCCGTTTGCCTGCGGCTGTTTATCTGTGTCCGTCTGTGTGTCCGTCTGTGTCAGACTGTCGGTGACCGTATCTTCGTTCCCGTCTTTCTGTGTCTGTTTGTCGATCTGTGTCCATCTGTTTGTGACCGCGGGTCAGTGTCTGTCAGTCTGTGTCTGTCCGTTTGTCTGTATCTGTCTGCCTGTATCCGTCTGTGTACATTTTTCCGTCTGCCTGTGTCTGTCTGTCTGTACCTGTCTGCCTGTGTCCGTCTATATGTGTCTGTATGTGCATGTCTTTCTGTCTGCGTCCGTCTGTCAGTGTGTATCTGTTTGTGTCTGTCAGTATGTCTGTGTAAATCTATATGTGACTGCATACCTTTGCGTCTGTCTGTGTTTCTCTGTCTGTATCTGTCCGCAGGAGTCCATCTGTCTGTGTCTGTATATGCCTGTCCGTCTGTCTGTGTCGGTTTGTCTGTGTCCATCTATTTGTGTTCGAATGTTTGTGGCTATATCTGTCTGTCTGTCTCAGTCTGTCGGTGTCTGTCTGCCTGTATCCGTCTGTCTGTTTGTCTGTGTCAGTCTGTCTGTGTCTGTGTCTGCCTGCCTGTGTCCGTCTGTCTGTCTTTGCCCGTCTCTGACCGTCTCTTTATTCTCGTCTTTTTGTGACTGTCTGTCGATCTGTGACAGTCTGTCTGTGTACGAGTGTCTGTATATGCCTGTCTAGGTTTGTTGAGGACTGTCTAGGATTGTCTAAGACTTCCTACATTTTTCCGTCTATCTGTGTTTGTCTGTCTGTACCTGTATGTCTGTGTCCGTCTTTCTATGTCCGTCCGTGTCTGTTTGTCTCTCTGTGTCTGCCTGCCTGTGTCCGTCTGTCTGTGTCAGTCTGTCTGTGTCTGTGTCTGCCTGCCTGTGTCCCTTTGTCTGTGTTTGTGCGTCTGTGACCGTCTCTTTATTCTCGTCTGTCTATCTGTACCTGTGTGTCTGCGTGCGGCTTTCTATGTCCGTCCGTGTCTGTTTGTCTCTCTGTGTCTGCCTGCCTGTGTCCGTCTGTCTGTGTCAGTCTGTCTGTGTCTGTGTCTGCCTGCCTATGTCCGTCTCTTTAGTCTCGTCTTTCTGTGTCTGTCTGTCGATCTAACACCGTCTGTCTGTGTCCGAGTATCTGTATATGCCTGTCTAGGTCTGTTAAGGGCTGTCTAGGATAGTCTAGGACTGCCTACATTTTTCTGTCTGTCTGTCTGTACCTGTCCGCCTGTGTCTGCCTGTGTCTGTGTCTGCCAGTCGGTGTCCATCTGTGTCTGTCCGTCTATCTGCATCTGCCTACCTGTGTCCGTCTGTCTGTTTGTCACGGTATGTCTGTACTTGTGGCCGTTTGTCTGCGGCTGTTTATCGGTCTGTGACTGTCAACCTTTTCCGTCTGTCTGTGTCTGCCTGCATGTCTCCGCATGTGTGTGTTTGTCCGTCTGTGACCATGTGTCCATGTCTATGTATCTGTCTGGGTCCATCCTTCTGTGCTAGTCTGTCTGTCTGTGTCTGTCTGTCTGTGTCTGTCTATCTGTGTCTGTCCGTTTGTCTGTATCTGTTTGCCTTTATCCGTCTGTCTACATTTTTCCGTCTGTCTGTGTCTGTGTGTATGTACCTGTCTGCCTGTGTCCGTCTATATGTGTCTGTATGTGCATGTCTTTCTGTCTGTCTGTATCTGTTTGCCTTAGTCCATCTGTCTGTGTCAGTCTGTTTGTGTCTGTATGCCTGTGCCCGCCTGTGTGTGTTTGTCCGTCTGTCTGTGCGTGTATGTCTGCGTCTGTCTTTCTATATCCGTTCGTGTCTGTTTGACTGTCTATGTCCGTCTGCCAGTGTCCGTCTGTCTGTGTCTGTGTGTCTGTCTGTGTCAGTCTGTCTGTGACCGTCTCGTTGTTCCCGTCTTCCTGTGTCTGTTTGTCGATCTGTGTCCGTCTGTTTGTATCCGTAGGTCTGTGTCTGTGTCAGTTTGTCTGGGTCAGTCTGTCTGTGACCGTCTCTTTGTTCCGTCTTTCTGTGTCTGTTTGTCGATCTGTGTCCGTCTGTATGTGTCCGTGGGTCTGTGTCTCTTAGTCTGTGTCTGTCCGTTTGTCTGTATCTGTCTGCCTGTATCCGTATGTCTACATTTTTCCGTCTGCCCGTGTCTGTCTGTCTGTACCTGTCTGCCCCTGTCCGTATGTCTGTGTCTGTATGTGCCTGTCTTTCAGTCTGTGTCAGTGTGTCTGTGTAAATCTTTATGTGACTGTATACCTCTGCCCGTCTGTCTGTGTCTGCATTTGCCTGTCTATCTGTCTGTGTTCGCCTGCATGTGCCCGTCTGTGTCTGTATGTCTGTATCTGTTTGCCTGAGTCCGTCTGTCTGTGTCAGTCTATCTGTGTCAGTCTGTCTGAGTCTGCCTGCCTGTGTCCGCCAGTGTGTGTTTGTCCGTCTGTGACCGTGTGTTTATTGGCGTCTATCTGTGTCCGTCTCTCTGTGGTCGTCTGAGTGTGTCGATCTGTCTCTGTCCGTCTGTCTGTGGCTGTGTCTGTCTGTATCCGTTTTTCTGTGTCCGTCTGTCTGTTTCAGTCTGTGCATTAGTCTGTCTGTGTCAGCCTGTTTGTGTGTCAGTCTGTGCTTGTCCGTCTGTAACCGTCTCGTCTGTCGATCTAAGACCGACTGTATGTATCCGAGTGTCTGTATATGCCTATCTAGGTCTGTGAAGGACTGTCTAGGATTGTCTAGGACTGTCTACCTTTTGCCGTCTGTCTGTGTCTGCCTGACTGTACTTGTCTGCCTGTGTCTGTGTCTGCCAGTCGGTGTCTATCTGTGTCTGTCCGACTGTCTATCTGCTTACCTGTGTCCGTTTGTCTGTTTGCCACGGTCTGTCTGTACCTGTGGCCGTTTGCCTGCGACTGCATCTGACTGTGACTGTCTACCTTTTTCCGTCTGTCTGTGTCTGCCTGTCTGTGTCCGCCTTTGTGTTTGTCCGTCTGTGACCATGTGTCCATGTCTATGTGTCTGTCTGGGTCCGTCCTTCTGTGCTAGTCTGTCTGTGTCTGTCTCTTTATTCTCGCCTTTCTATCGATCTGTGTCCGTCTATCTGTGTATGTGTGTGTCTATATGCCGGTCTAGTACCGTCTATCTTTGCCCGTTTGTGCCGGTCTGTCTGTGCCTGTGGCCGTATGCGTGTGTCTGTTTGTCTATGTCCATCTGTTACTGTCTACCTTTTCCCTCTGTTTGCGTCCGTCGTTCTGTCTTCGTCTGTCTGTGTCCGCCAGTCTATGTCCGTCTGTCTGTGTCTCTCTGTCTGTACCTGTCTGCCTGTGTCCGTCTGTCTGCGTCTGTATGTGCCTGACTTTCCGTCTGCGTCCGTCTGTTTGTGTCAGTCTGTCGGTTACCGACTCTTTGTTCCAGCCCTTCTGTGTCCGTCTATCGATCTGTCCGTCTATCTTTGTCCATCTATTTGTGTCTGTGTCTGTCTTTGTCTGTCACTCTTTGTCCATCTGTGTCTGTCCGTCTGTCTGTATCTGCCTGCGTGTATATTTGCCCGCCTGTTTGTGTCTGTCTGTATGTGAAGGTCTGTTTGTGTCTTTGGCCGGTTGCCTGTGTCCGTCTGTCTGTGTCCGTCTTTCTGTGTCCGTCTTTCTGTGTCCGTCTTTCTGTGTCAGTCTTTCTGTGTCTGTCTGCCTGTGGCTCTCTGTCTCTGTCTGACGGTGTCCGTCTGTCTGCGTCTTTCTGTCTGTGCTTCTTTCTGTGTCCGTCTATCTGTGTTCGTCTGCATATGCTCGTCTGTGTTTGCCTGAGTCCGTTTGTCTGTCTCAGTCTGTCTGTATTACTCTGTCTGTGTCTGCCTGCCTGTGTCCCCTTGTGTGTGTTTTTCCGTCTGTCACCGTGTGTTTATTGGCGTCTATCCGTCTGTCTGTGGTCGTGTGTCTGTATCAGTCTGTCTGTGTCGCTCTGTCTATGTCCGTCTGTCTGTGGCTGTGTGTGTCTGTCTGTATCCGTTTTTCTGTGTCCGTCTGTCTGTTTCAGTCTGACTATCAGTCTTTCTGTGTCAGCCTGTTTGTGTCAGTCAATTTTTGTTTCTCTGTCTGTGACAGTCTCTTAATTTCCGTCTTTCTGTGTCTGTCTATCGATCTGTGTCCGTCTGTCTGTGTTCGTCTGTTAAGGACTGTCTACGACTGTCTACCTTTTTCCGTCTGTCTGTGTCTGTCTGTCTGTACCTGTCTGCCTGTATCCGTGTGTTTGTGACTGCCAGTCTGTGTCCATCTGTGTCTGTCCGTCTGTCTGTACCTGTCTACCTGTGTCCGTCTATCTGTTTGTCACGGTCTGTCTGTACATGTGGCCGGTTGCCTGCGGCTGTTTATCTGTCTCCATATGTCTGTATCTCTGTCAGTGTGTCTGTATCTGCCTGCCTATGTCCGATTATCTGTGTCTGTCTGGGTTCGTCCTTCTGAGCCAGTGTGTCTGCGTCCGTGTGTTTGTGTTTGTTTGACTGTCTTCGTCTGTCTGTGTCCGTCCGTGTGTGTGTGTCTGTCTGTCTGTGGCCATCTGTCCGTGACTGACTACCTTTTTCCGTCTATCTGTGTCTGTCAGTCTGTACCAGTATGTCTGTGTCCGTCTTTCTATGTCTGTCCGTGTCTCTTTGTCTATGTCCGTCTGCCTGTGTCCGTCTGTCTGTCTGTAGCGGTTTGCCTGAGTCCGTCCGTCTGTGTCTGTCTGTATCTACCTGCCTGTGTCCGCCTTTGTGTGTTTGTCCCTCTGTGACCGTGTGTTTATTGGCGTCTATCTGTGTCCGTCTGTCCGTAGTCGTGTGACTGTATCCGTTTGTCTGTGTTGATCTGTCTCTATCCGTCTGTCCATGGCTGTGTCTGTCTGTATCAGTCTGTCTGTGTCAGTCAGTTTATGTTTGTCTATCTGTGACCGACTCTTAATTCCCGTCTATATGTGCCTGTGCCGTCTATATGTGCCTGTGCCGTTTTATATGTGCCTGTCTTTCCGTCTGAGTCCGTCCGTCTGTATCCATTTGTCTGCGTCTGACTGTGTCCATCTATCTCTTCCAGTCTGTCTGTATTTGCCTGCCTATGTCCGATTGTCTGTGTCTGTCTGGGTCCGTCCTTCTGTGCCAGTCTGTCTGTGTCCGTGTGTTTGTGTCTGTCTGCCTGTCTTCGTCTGTCTGTGTCCGTCCGTGTGTGTCTGTCTGTCTGTGGCCATCTGTCCGTGACTGTCTACCTTTTTTTCGTCTATCTGTCTCTGTCTGTCTGTACTTGTATGTCTGTGTGCGTCTTGCCATGTCCGTCCGTGTCTGTTTGTCTGTCTATGTCCGTCTGCCTGTGTCCGTCTGTCTGTGTACGTCTGTCTGTGTCCGTCTCTTTGTTCCCGTCTTTCTGCGCCTGTCTGTTTTTCTGTGTCCGTCTATCTATGTCCCTCTGTTTGTGTCCGTTTGTCTGTGTGTGTCTGTCAGTGTCAATTTGTCTGTGTCAGTCTGTCTGTGACTGTTTCTTTCTTCCCGTCTTTCTGTGTCTGTTTGTCGATATGTGTCCGCTGTTTGTGTCCGGGGTCCGTGTCTGTCAGTCTGTGTCTGTACGTTTGTCTGTATCTGTCTGCCTGTCTCCGTCTGTCTGTGTCTGTCTGTCTGTGACCGTCTCTTTTGTTCCCGTCTTTCAGTGTCTGTTTGTCGATCTGTGTCCGTCTATCTTTGTCCGTCTGTCTGTTTCCGTGTGTCTGAATATGTCTGTCTAGGTGTGTATCTTTGCCTGTCACTCCGAGTCTGTCAGTTTGTGACGGTCTGTCAGTGTCTGTGACCGTTTACCTGTCTCTGTTTGTCTGTGTGTCTATCCACCTTTTTCCGCCTGTCTGTCTGTACCTGTCTGCCTCTGTCAGTCTTTCTGTGACCGTCTCTTTGTTCCCGTCTTCCTGTGTCTGTCTATCGATCTGTGTCCGTCCATGAGTGTCTGTCTGTCTGTGTCTGTATGTGCCTCTCTTTCTGTCTGCGTCCGTCTGTCTGTGTGTGTCCGTCTGTCTGTGTCTGTATATCCTGTATATGTCTGTGTCAGTCTGCCTGCCTGTGTCCGTCTGTCTGTTTGTCTGTGTCAGTCTGTCTGTATCTGGCTGCCTATGTCCGATTGTCTGTGTCTGTCTGGGTCCGTGTGTTTGTGTCTGTCTGCCTGTCTTCGTGTCTGTGTCCATCCGTGTGTGTCTGTCTGTCTGTGGCCATCTGTCAGTGACTGTCTACCTTTTTCCGTCTATCTGTGTCTGTCTGTCTTTACCTGTATGTCTGTGTCCGTCCTTCTATGCCCGTCCGTGTCTGTTTGTGTGCCTGTGTCTGTCTGTGACCGTCTCATTGTTCCCGTCTTTCTGTTTCTGTCTGTCGATCTGTGTCCGTCTATATGTGTCGGTCTGTTTGGGTCTGTGGGTCTGTGTCTGTCAGTCGGTGTCTGTCCGTTTGTCTGTATCTGTCTGCCTGTATCCATCTGTCTGTGTCTGTCTGTCTGTGACCGTCTCTTTGTTCCCGTCTTTCTGTTGATTTGTGTCCGTCTCTCTTTGTCAGTCTGTCTGTGTCCGTGTGTTTGTATATATCTGTCCGTTTGTCTGTATGTGTCTGCCTGTCTCCATCTGTCTGTGTCTGTCTGTCTGTGACCGCCTCTGTGTTCCCATCTTTCAGTGTCTGTCTGTCGATCTGTGTCCATCTATCTTTGTCCGTCTGTCTGTGTCTGTGTTTCTGAATATGTCTGTCTGGGTGTGTATCTTTGCCTGTCACTCCGAGTCTGTCAGTTTGTGACGGTCTGTCTGTGTCTGTAGCCGTTTGCCTGTGTCTGTTTGTCTGTGTGCATCTGTCTACCTTTTTCCGTCTGCCTTTGTCTCTCTGTCTGTGCCTGTCTGTGTGTGCCTGTCTGTCTATACCTGTCTGCCTGTGTCTGTGTGTGCCTGTGTCTCTGTCTGTGTCCGTCTGTCTGTGTGTTTCAGTCTGTATGTCTGTTTGTGTCATTGTGTCTGTGTAAATCTGTATGTGACTGTATACCTTTGGCCGTCTGTCTGCGTTTCTCTGTCTGTATCTGTCTGCCTAAGTCCATCTGTCTGTGTCTGTATATGCCTGTTCGTCTGTCTGTGTCGGTTTGTCTGTGTCCGTCTGTGTGTGTTCGATTATTTGTGACTATGTCTGTCTGTCTTGTCTCAGTCTGTCTGTGTCAGTCTGTCTGTGTCAGTCTGTCTGTGTCAGTCTGTCTGTGTCTGCCTGCCTGTGTCCGTCTGTCTGTATATCTGTGTCAGTCTGTTTGTGTCTGCCTGCCTGTGTTTGTCCGTCTGTGGCCGTCTCTTTATTCTCGTCATTCTGTGTCTGTCTTTCGATCTGTGACCGTCTGTCTGTGTCCGAGTGTCTGTATATGCCTGTCTATGTCTGTTAAGGACTGTGTAGGATTGTTTAGGATTGTCTAGGACTGTCTACCTTTATCTGTCTGTATGTCTGTACCTGTCTGCATTTGTCCGTGTGTCTGTGTCTGTCCGTCTGTCTGTGTCTGCCTACCTGTCCCTATCTGTCTGTTTGTCACGGTCAGTCCGTACCTGCGGCCGTTTGCCTGCGGCCGTTTATCTGATACATGACTACCTGGGTCCGTCTGTGTCTGTATTTGGCTGTCTTTCCGTCTGTGTCCGTCTGCCTGTATCGGTCTGTCGGCGTCTGCCTGTGAGCATCTATCTCTGTCAGTCTCTATGTATCTGCCTGCCTATGTCCGATTGTCTGTGTCCGTCTGTATGTGTCTGTGTATCTGTCTGTGACCGTCTCTTCGTTCCCGTCTTTCTGTGTCTGTCTGTCGATATGTGTCCGTCTATCTGTGTCCGTCCGTTTGTGTCCGTGGGTCTGTGTCTGTCAGTCGGTGTCCACCTGTGTCTGTCTGTCTGTTTGTCACAGTCTGTCTGTACCTGTGTCCGTTTGCCAACGGCTGTTTATCTGTGTCCATCTGTCTGTGACTGTCTACCTTTTTCCGTCTGTCTGTGTCTCTCTGTCTGTACCTGTGTCCGTCTGTCTGTGTCTGTTTGCCTGAGTCCGTCTGTCTGTGTCTGTTTGCCTGAGTCCGTCTGTCTGTGTCTGCCTGCCTGTGTCCGTCAGTCTGTGTCTGTATGTGCCTGTCTTTCTGTCTGCGTCCTTCTGGCTGTGTGTATCTGTTTGTGTCTGTCTGTGACAGTGTGTCTGTGTAAATCTGTATGTGACTGTATACCTTTGCCCGTCTGTCTGTGTTTCTCTGTCTGTATTTGTCTGCATGAGCCAATCCGTCTGTGTCTGTACCTGCCTGTCTGTCTTTCTGTGTTGGTTTGTCTGTGTCCGTCTATTTCTGTTCGATTGTTTGTGACTATGTCTGTCTGTCTGTCTCAGTCTGTCTCTGTCTGCCTGCCTGTGTCCGTCTGTCTGTTTGTCTGGGTCAGTCTGCATGTGTCTGTGTCTGCCTGCCTGTGTCCGTCTGTCTGTGTTTGTCCGTCTGTGAATGTCTCTTTATTCTCGTCTTTCTGTTCGGTCTGTCGATCTGTGACCGTCTGTATGTATATACCTGTCTAGATCAGTGTACGTATGTGTACGTATGTCTGTGTCTGTGTGTCTGTCTGTGTCTGTCTATCGATCCGTGTCCGTCTGTCTGTGTCCGTCCGTGTGTGTCTGTCTGTGTCTATATGTGCCTGTCTTTCCGTATGTGTCCGTTTGTCTGGATCCGTCTAGCTGCGTTTGTCTGTGTCCATCTATCTCTGTCAGTCTGTCTCTATCCGTCTGTCCATGGCTGTGTCTGTCTGTATCAGTCTGTCTGTGTCAGTCAGTTTATGTTTGTCTATCTGTGACCGACTCTTAATTCCCGTCTATATGTGCCTGTGCCGTCTATATGTGCCTGTGCCGTTTTATATGTGCCTGTCTTTCCGTCTGAGTCCGTCCGTCTGTATCCATTTGTCTGCGTCTGACTGTGTCCATCTATCTCTTCCAGTCTGTCTGTATTTGCCTGCCTATGTCCGATTGTCTGTGTCTGTCTGGGTCCGTCTTTCTGTGCCACTCTGTCTGTGTCCGTGCGTTTGTGTCTGTCTCTCTGTACCTGTATGTCTGTGTCCGTCTTTCTATGTCCGTCTGTCTGTGTCCGTCTGTCTGTGTCTGTCTGTGACCGTCTCATTGTTCCCGTTTTTCTGTTTCTGTCTGTGGATCTGTGTCCGTCTATATGTGTCCGTCTGTTTGTGTCTGTGGGTCTGTGTCTGTCAGTCGGTGTCTGTCCGTTTGTCTGTATCTGTCTGCCTGTATCCGTCTGTCTGTCTGTGACTGTCTCTTTGTTCCCGTCTTTCTGTTGATTTGTGTCCGTCTCTCTTTGTCAGTCTGTCTGTGTCCGTGTGTTTGAATATATCTGTCCGTTTGTCTGTATATGTCTGTCTGTCTCCATCTGTCTGTCTGTGACCGCCTCTTTGTTCCCATCTTTCAGTGTCTGTCTGTCGATCTGCGTCCATCTATCTTTGTCCGTCTGTCTGTGTCTGTGTTACTGAATATGTCTGTCTGGCTGTGTATCTTTGCCAGTCACTCCGAGTCTGTCAGTTTGTGACGGTATGTCTGTGTCTGTGGCCGTTTGCCTGTGTCTGTCTGTCTGTGTGCATCTGTCTACCTTTTCCCGTCTGTCTTTGTCTCTCTGTCTGTGCCTGTCTGTGTGTGCCTGTCTGTATATAACTGTCTGCCTGTGTCTGTGTGTACCTGTGTCTCTGTCTGTGTTCGTCTGTCTGTGAGTTTCAGTCTGTGTGTCTTTTTGTGTCTGTCTCTGTCAGTGTGTCTGTGTAAATCTCTATGTGACTGTATACCTTTGGCCGTCTGTCTGCGTTTCTCTGTCTGTATCTGTCTGCCTAAGTCAATCTGTCTGTGTCTGTATATGCCTGTCCGTTTGTCTGTGTCGGTTTGTCTGTGTCCGCCTGTGTGTGTTCGATTATTTGTGACTATGTCTGTCTGTCTGTCTCAGTCTGTCTCTGTCTGCCTGCCTGTGTCCGTCTGTCTGTTTGTCTGGGTCAGTCTGCATGTGTCTGTGTCTGCCTGCCTGCGTCCGTCTGTCTGTTTATCTGTGTCAGTCTGTTTGTGTCTGTGTCTGCCTGCCTGTGCCCTTCTGTCTGTCTTTGTCCGTCTGTGACCGTCTCTTTATTCGCGTCATTCTGTGTCTGTCTGTCGATCTGTGACCGTCTGTCTGTGTCCGAGTGTCTGTATATGCCTGTCTAGGTCTGTTAAGGACTGTGTAGGATTGTTTAGGATTGTCTAGGACTGTCTACCTTTTTCTTGGTGTATGTCTGTACCTGTCTGCATTTGTCCGTGTGTCTGTGTCTGTCCGTCTGTCTGTGTCTGCTTACCTGTCTGTCTGTTTGTCACGGTCAGTCCGTACCTGCGGCCGTTTGCCTGCGGCTGTTTATCTGTGTCCATCTGCCTGCGACTGTCTACCTTTTGCCGTCTGTCTGTGTCTCTATGTCTGTACATGACTACCTGGGTCCGTCTGTGTCTGTATTTGCCCGTCTTTCTGTCTGTGTTCGTCTGCATGTGCCCGTCTGTGTCTACATGTGGCTGTCTTTCCGTCTGTGCCCGTCTGCCTGTATCCGTCTGTCGGCGTCTGCCTGTGAGCATCTATCTCTCTTAGTCTCTCTGTATCTGCCTGGCTATGTCCGATTGTCCGTACCTGTCTGTGTCCGTCTGTCTGTGTCCGTCTATTTGTGTTCGATTGTTTGTGACTATGTCTGTCTGTCTGTCTCAGACTGTCTCTGTCTGCCTGCCTGTGTCCGTCTGTCTGCATGAGTCTGCATGTGTCTGCCTGCCTGTGTCCGTCTGTCTGTGTTTGTCCGTCTGTGAATGTCTCTTTATTCTCGTGTTTCTGTTCTGTCTGTCGATCTGTGCCCGTCTGTATGTATATACCTGTCTAGATCTGTTAAGGACTGTCTAGGACTGTGGCCGTTTGCCTGCGGCTGTTTATCTGTGTCCATCTGCCTGTGACTGCCTACCTTTTTCCGTACTGTACCTGTCTACCTGAGTCCGTCTGTCTGTGTCTGCTTGCCTGTGTCTGCCTGTTTGTGTCCGCCTGTGTGTGTTTGTCCGTGTGTGACCGTGTGTTTATTGACGTCTATCTGTGTCCGTCTGTCCGTAGTCGTGTGACTGTATCCGTTTGTCTGTGCTGATCTGTCTCTGTCCGTCTGTCTATGGCTGTGTCTGTCTGTATCAGTCTGTCTGTGTCAGTCAGTTTGTGTTTGTCTATCTGTGACCGACTCTTAATTCCCGTCTATATGTGCCTGTGCCGTCTACATGTGCCTGTGCCGTTTTATATGTGCCTGTCTTTCCGTCTGTGTCCGTCTGTCTGTATCCATTTGTCTGCGTCTGACTGTGTCCATCTATCTCTTCCAGTCTGTCTGTATTTGCCTGCCTATGTCCGATTGTCTGTGTCTGTCTGGGTCCGTCCTTCTGTGCCAGTCTGTCTGTGTCCGTGTGTTTGTGTCTGCCTGTCTTCGTCTGTCTGTGTCCGTCCGTGTGTGTCTGTGTGTCTTTGGCCATCTGTCCGTGACTGTCTACCTTTTTTCGTCTATCTGTCTCTGTCTGTCTGTACTTGTATGTCTGTGTGCGTCTTGCCATGTCCGTCCGTGTCTGTTTGTCTGTCTATGTCCGTCTGCCTGTGTCCGTCTGTCTGTGTACGTCTGTCTGTGTACGTCTGTCTGTGTACGTCTGTCTGTGTCCGTCTCTTTGTTCCCGTCTTTCTGTGCCTGTCTGTTTTTCTGTGTCCGTCTATCTATGTCCCTCTGTTTGTGTCCGTTTATCTGTGTGTGTCTGTCAGTGTCAGTTTGTCTGTGTCAGTCTGTCTGTGTCTGTCTGTCTGTGACCGTCTCTTTTGTTCCCGTCTTTCAGTGTCTGTTTGTCGATCTGTGTCCGTCTATCTTTGTCCGTCTGTCTGTGTCCGTGTGTCTGAATATGTCTGTCTAGGTGTGTATCTTTGCCTGTCACTCCGAGTCTGTCAGTTTGTGACGGTCTGTCGGTGTCTGTGACCGTTTGCCTGTCTCTGTTTGTCTGTGTGTCTATCCACCTTTTTCCGTCTGTCTGTCTGTACCTGTCTGCCTCTGTCAGTCTTTCTGTGACCGTCTCTTTGTTCCCGTCTTTCTGTGTCTGTCTATCGATCTGTGTCCGTCCATGAGTGTCTGTCTGTCTGTGTCTGTATGTGCCTCTCTTTCTGTCTGCGTCCGTCTGTCTGTGTGTGTCTGTTTGTGTCTGTCTGTGTCAGTGTGTCTGTGTAAATCTGTATGTGACTGGATACCTTTGCCCATCTGTCTGTGTTTCTCTGTCTGTATCTGTCAGCATGAGTCCGTCTGTCTGTGTCTGTATATCCTGTATATGTCTGTGTCAGTCTGCCTGCCTGTGTCCGTCTGTCTGTTTGTCTGTGTCAGTCTGTCTGTATCTGGCTGCCTATGTCCGATTGTCTGTGTCTGTCTGGGTCCGTCCTTCTGTACCACTCTGTCTGTGTCCGTGTGTTTGTGTCTGTCTGACTGTCTTCGTCTGTCTGTGTCCGTCCGTGTGTGTCTGTCTCTCTGTACCTGTATGTCTGTGTCCGTCTTTCTATGTCCGTCTGCCTGTGTCCGTCTGTCTGTGTCTGTGTGTGCCTGTGTCCGTCTGTCTGTGTGTTTCAGTCTGTGTGTCTGTTTGTGTCTGTCTGTGTCAGTGTGTCTGTGTAAATCTGTATGTGACTGTATACCTTTGTCCGTCTGTCTGTGTTTCTCTGTCTGTATCTGTCAGATTGAGTCCGTCTGTCTGTGTCTGTATATCCTATCCGTCTGTCTGTGTCGGTTTGTCTGTGTCCGTCTGCTTGTGTTCGATTGTTTGTGGCTATGTCTGTGTCAGTCTGCGTGCCTGTGTCCGTCTGTCTGTTTGTCTGTGTCAGTCTGTCTGTATCTGGCTGCCTATGTCCGATTGTCTGTGTCTGTCTGGGTCCGTCCTTATGTGCCAGTCTGTCTGTGTCCGTGTGTTTGTGTCTGTCTGCCTGTCTTCGTCTGTCTGTGTCCGTCCGTGTGTGTCTGTCTGTCTGTGGCCATCTGTCAGTGACTGTCCACCTTTTTCCGTCTATCTGTGTCTGTCTGTCTTTACCTGTATATCTGCGTCCGTCCTTCTATGCCCGTCCGTGTCTGTTTGTGTGCCTGTGTCTGTCTGTGACCGTCTCATTGTTCCCGTCTCTCTGTTTCTGTCTGTCGATCTGTGTCCGTCTATATGTGTCGGTCTGTTTGGGTCTGTGGGTCTGTGTCTGTCAGTCGGTGTCTGTCCGTTTGTCTGTATCTGTCTGCCTGTGTCCGTCTGTCTGTTTGTCTGTGTCAGTCTGCATGTGTCTGTGTCTGCCTGCCTGTGTCCGTCTGTCTGTGTTTGTCCGTCTGTGAATGTCTCTTTATTCTCGTCTTTCTGTTCTATCTGTCGATCTGTGACCGTCTGTATGTACATACCTGTCTAGATCAGTGTACGTATGTGTACGTATGTCTCTGTCTGTGTGTCTGTCTGTGTCTGTCTATCGATCCGTGTCCGTCTGTCTGTGTCCGTCCGTGTGTGTCTGTCTGTGTCCATATGTGCCTGTCTTTCCGTATGTGTCCGTTTGTCTGGATCCGTCTAGCTGCGTTTGTCTGTGTCCATCTATCTCTGTCAGTCTGTCTGTATCTGTCTGCCTATGTCCGACTGTCTGTGTCTGTCTGGGTCCGTCCTTCTGTGCCACTCTGTCTGTGTCCGTGAGTTTGTGTCTGTCTGACTGTCTTCGTCTGTCTGTGTCCATCTATCTGTGTCTGTCTCTCTGTACCTGTATGTCTGTGTCCGTCTTTCTATGTCCGTCTATCTGTGTCCGTATGTCTGTGTCTGTCTGTGACCGTCTCATTGTTCCCGTCTTTCTGTTTCTGTCTGTGGATCTGTGTCCGTCTATATGTGTCCGTCTGTTTGTGTCTGTGGGCTGTGTCTGTCAGTCGGTGTCTGTCCGTTTGTCTGTATCTGTCTGCCTGTATCCGTCTGTCTGTGTCTGTCTGTCTGTGACCGTCTCTTTGTTCCCGTCTTTCTGTTGATTTGTGTCCGTCTCTCTTTGTCAGACTGTCTGTGTCCGTGTGTTTGAATATATCTGTCCGTTTGTCTGTATGTGTCTGCCTGTCTCCATTTGTCTGTGTCTGTCTGTCTGTGACCGCCTCTTTGTTCCCATCTTTCAGTGTCTGTCTGTCGATCTGTGTCCATCTATCTTTGTCCGTCTGTCTGTGTCTGTGTTTCTGAATATGTCTGTCTGGGTGTGTATCTTTGCCAGTCACTCCGAGTCTGTCAGTTTGTGACGGTCTGTCTGTCTGTGGCCGTTTGCCTGTGTCTGTTTGTCTGTGTGCATCTGTCTACCTTTTTCCGTCTGTCTTTGTCTCTCTGTCTGTGCCTGTCTGTGTGTGCCCGTCTATCTATACCTGTCTGCCTGTGTCTGTGTGTGCCTGTGTCTCTGTCTGTGTCCGTCTGTCTGTGTGTTTCAGTCTGTATGTCTGTTTGTGTCTGTCTCTGTCATTGTGTCTGTGTAAATCTGTATGTGACTGTATACCTTTGGCCGTCTGTCTGCGTTTCTCTGTCTGTATCTGTCTGCCTAAGTCCATCTGTCTGTGTCTGTATATGCCTGTTCGTCTGTCTGTGTCCGTCTGTGTGTGTTCGATTATTTGTGACTATGTCTGTCTGTCTTGTCTCAGTCTGTCTGTGTCAGTCTGTCTGTGTCTGCCTGCCTGTGTCCGTCTGTCTGTTTATCTGTGTCAGTCTGTTTGTGTCTGCCTGCCTGTGCCCTTCTGTCTGTGTTTGTCCGTCTGTGGCCGTCTCTTTATTCTCGTCATTCTGTGTCTGTCTGTCGATCTGTGACCGTCTGTCTGTGTCCGAGTGTCAGTATATGCCTGTCTAGGTCTGTTAAGGACTGTCTAGGACTGTCTACCTTTTTCTGTCTGTATGTCTGTACCTGTCTGCATTTGTCCGTGTGTCTGTGTCTGTCCGTCTGTCTGTGTCTGCCTACCTGTCTGTCTGTTTGTCACGGTCAGTCCGTACCTGCGGCCGTTTGCCTGCGGCTGTTTATCTGTGTCCATCTGCCTGCGACTGTCTACCTTTTGCCGTCTGTCTGTGTCTCTATGTCTGTACATGACTACCTGGGTCCGTCAGTGTCTGTATTTGCCTGTCTTTCTGTCTGTGTTCGTCTGCATGTGCCCGTTTGTGTCTACATGTGGCTGTCTTTCCGTCTGTGTCCATCTGCCTGTATCCGTCTGTCGGCGTCTGCCTGTGAGCATCTATCTCTGTCAGTCTCTGTATCTGCCTGTCTATGTCCGATTGTCTGTGCCTGTCTGTGTCCGTCTGTCTGTGTCTGTGTATCTGTCTGTGACCGTCTCTTCGTTCCCGTCTTTCTGTGTCTGTCTGTCGATATGTGTCCGTCTATCTGTGTCCGTCTGTTTGTGTCCGTCTGTTTGTGTCCGTGGGTCTGTGTCTGTCAGTCGGTGTCCATCTGTGTCTGTCTGTCTGTTTGTCACAGTCTGTCTGTACCTGTGTCCGTTTGCCAACGGCTGTTTATCTGTGTCCATCTGTCTGTGACTGTCTACCTTTTTCCGTCTGTCTGTGTCTCTCTGTCTGTACCTGTGTCCGTCTGCCTGTGTCTGTATTTGCTTGACTTTCTGTCTGTATTCGTCTGCATGTGCCCGTCTGTGTCTGTCTGTCTGTATCTGTTTGCCTGAGTCCGTCTGTCTGTGTCTGCCTGCCTGTGTCCGTCTGTCTGTGTCTGTACGTACCTGTCTTTCTGTCTGCGTCCGTCTGGCTGTGTGTATCTGTTTGTGTCTGTCTGTGACAGTGTGTCTGTGTAAATCTGTATGTGACTGTATACCTTTGACCGCCTGTCTGTGTTTCTCTGTCTGTATTTGTCTGCATGAGCCAATCCGTCTGTGTCTGTATCTGCCTGTCTGTCTTTCTGTGTCGGTTTGTCTGTGTCCGTCTATTTCAGTTCGATTGTTTGTGACTATATCTGTCTGTCTGTCTCAGTCTGTCTCTGTCTGCCTGCCTGTGTCCGTCTGTCTGTTTGTCTGTGTCAGTCTGCATGTGTCTGTGTCTGCCTGCCTGTGTCCGTCTGTCTGTGTTTCTCCGTCTGTGAATGTCTCTTTATTCTCGTCTCTCTGTTCTGTCTGTCGATCTGTGACCGTCTGTATGTATATACCTGTCTAGATCAGTTAAGGACTGTCTAGGACTGTCTACCTTTTTCCGTCTGTACCTGTCTGCCTGTCCGTGTCCGCCACTCGGTGTCCATCTGTATCTGTCCGTCTGATGTATCTGCCAACATGTGTCCGTCTGTCTGTTTGTCACGGTCTGTCTGTACCTGTGGCCGTTTGCCTGCGGCTGTTTATCTGTGTCCATCTGCCTGTGACTGCCTACCGTTTTCCGTCTGTCTGTGTCTCTCTGGCTGTACCTGTCTACCTGAGTCCGTCTGTCTGTGTCTCCCTGCCTGTGTCTGCCTGTCTGTGTCCGCCTGTGTGTGTTTGTCCGTGTGTTTATTGACGTCTATCTGTGTCCGTCTGTCTGTGGTCGTCTGTCTGTCTGTGTCGATCTGTCTCTGTCTGTGGCTGTGTCTGTCTGGATCAGTTCTTCTGTGTCCGTCTGTCCGTCACAGTCTGTCTGTATAAGTTTTTCTGTGTCCGTCTGTCTGTTTCAGTCTGTTTGTATAAGTCTGTCTGTGTCAGCCTGTTTGTGTGTCAGTTTGTGTTTCTTCGTCTGTGACCGTCCCTTTATTCTCGTCTTTCTTTGTCTGTCTGTCGATCAGTGACCGTTGGCTGTGTCCGAGTGTCTGTATATGCCTGTCTCGGTCTGTTAAAGACTGTCTAGGATTGTCTAGGACTGTCTACCGTTTTCCGTCTGTCTGTGTCTGTCTGCCTGTGTCCGTGTGTCTGCCAGTCTGTGTCCATCTGTGTCTGTCCGTCTGTCTGTATCTGCCTACCTGTGTCCGTCTGTCTGTTTGTCCCGGTCTGTCTGTACCTGTGGCCGTTTGCATGCGGCTGTTTATCTGTGTCCATCTGTCTGTAACTCTCTACCTTTTTCCGTCTGTATGTGTCTGCCTGCCTCTGTCCGCATGTGTGTGTTTGTCCGTCTGTGACCGTGTGTTTATTGGCGTCTATCTGTGTCCGTCTGTCTGCCTGTGTCCATCTGTCTCTGTCCATCTGTGGCTATGTCTGTCTGTCTGTACTTTTTCCGTCTATATGAGTCTCTCTGTCTGTACCTGTCTACCTGTGTACGTCTGTATGTGTCTGAATTTGCCTGTCTATCTGTCTGTGTTCGTCTGCATGTGCCCGTCTGTGTCTGTCTATCTGTATCTGTTTCCCTGAGTCCGTCTGTCAGTGTCAGTCTGTCTGTGTCTGCCTGCCTGTGTCCGCCTGTGTGTGTTTGTCCGTCTGTGACCGTGGGTTTAATTTCGTCTATCTGTGTCCGTCTGTCTGTGGTCGTCTGTCTGTTCTGTGTCTGCCTGCCTGTATCCGTCTGCCTGTGTTTGTCCGTCTGTAACCGTCTCTTTGTTCTCGTCTTTCTGTGTCTGTATGTCGATCTTTGACCGTCTGTCTGTGTCAGAGTGTCTGTATATGCCCGTCTAGGTCTGTTAAGGACTGTCTAGGATTGTCTAGGACTGTCTACCTTTTTCCGTCTGTCTGTGTCTGCCTGTCTGTACCTGTCCGCCTGTGTCCGTGTGTCTGTGTCTGCCAGTCGGTGTCTATCTGTGTCCGCCCATCACGGTCTGTCTGTACCTGTGGCCGGTTGCCTGTGGCTGTTTATCTGTGTCCGTCTGTCTGTATCTCTGTCAGTCTGTTTGTATCTGCCTTTGTATCGTCCTTCTGTGCCAGTCTGTCTGCGTCCGTGTGTTTGTGACTGACTTGGCCTGTCTGTGTCCGTCCATGTTATCTGTCTGTCTGTCCGTGCCTGTCTACCCTTTTCCGTCTATCTGTGTCTGTCTGTCAGTACCTGTATGTCTGTGTCCGTCTTTCTATGTCCGTCCGTATCTGTTTGTCTGTCTGTCCGTCTGCCTGTGTCCGTCTGTCTGTATCCATCTGTGTCTGTCCGTCTGTCTGTATCTGCCTACCTGTGTCCGTCTGTCTGTGTCAGTCTGTCTTTGTCTGTATCTGTCTGCATGAGTCCGTCTGTCTGTGCCTGTATATGCCTGTCCGTCTTTCTGTGTCGGTTTGTCTGTGTCCGTCTGATTGTGTCCGATTGTTTGTGGCTATGTCTGTCTGTCTGTCTGTGTCAGTCTGTCTGTATCTGTGTCTGCCTGCCTGTGTCCGTCTGTGACCGTCTATTTATTCTCGTCTTTCTATGTCTGTCTGTCGATCGATGACCATCTGTCTGTGTCAGAGTGTCTGTATATGCCTGTCTAGGTCTGTTAAGGACTGTCTAGTATTGTCTAGGACTGTCTACCGTTTTCCGTCTGTCTGTGTCTGTCTGTCTGTACCTGTCCGCCTGTGTCCGTGTGTCTGTGTCTGCCAGTCGGTGTCTATCTGTGTCCGCCCATCACGGTCTGTCTGTACCTGTGGCCGGTTGCCTGTGGCTGTTTATCTGTGTCCATCTGTCTGTGACTGTCTACCTTTTTCCGTCTATCTGAGTCTCTCTGTCTGTACCTGTCTACCTGTGTCAGTCTGTCTGTGTCTGTATTTGCCTGTCTATCTGTCTGTCTTCGGCTGCATGTGCCCGTCTGCGTCTGTCGGTTTGTATCTGTTTCCCTGAGCCCGTCAGTCTGTGTCAGTCTGTCTGTGTCTGCTTGCCTGTGCCCGCCTGTGTGTGTTTGCCCGTCTGTGACCGTGTGCTTATTGGCGTCTATCTGTGTCCGTCTGTCTGTGGTTATCTGTCTGTATTCGTCTGTCTGTGGCTGTGTCTGTCTGTATCAGTTTTTCTGTGTCCGTCTGTCTGTTTCAGTCTGTCTGTATCAGTTTTTCTGTGTCCGTCTGTCTGTTTCAGTCTGTTTGTATATGTCTGTCTGTGTCAGCCTGTTTGTGTGTCAGTTTGTGTTTCTCCGTCTGTGACCGTCTCTTTATTCTCGTCTTTCTGTGTCTGTCTGTCGATCTGCGACCGTCTGTGTCTGTCTGCCTGTGTCCGAGTGTCTGTTTGTTCGTGCCAGTCTGTCGGTGTCTGTGTCTGCCTGTCTGTGTTCGCCTGTGTGTTTGTCAGTCTGTGACTGTCTACCTTTTTCCGTCTATCTGTGTCTGTACCTGAATGTCTGAGTCCGTCTTTCTATGTCCGTCTGTGTCTGTTTGTCTGTCTATGTCCGTCTGCCAGTGTGACCGTGGCCGTCTCCTTGTTCTCGTCTTTCTGTGTCTGTCTGTCGATCTGTGACCGTCTCTTTTATTCCCGTCTTACAGTGTCTGTTTGTCAATCTGTGTCCGTCTATCTTTGTCCGTCTGTCTGTGTCCGTGTTTCTGAATATGTCTGTCTAGGTGTGTATCTTTGCCTGTCACTCCGAGTCTGTCAGTTTGTGACGGTCTGTCAGTGTCTGTAACCGTTTGCCTGTGTCTGTTTGTGTGTGTGTCTATCCACCTTTTTCCGTCTGTCTGTACCTGTCTGCCTGTGTCTGTCTTTCTGTGACCGTCTCTTTGTTCCCGTCTTTCTGTGTCTGTCTATCGATCTGTGTACGTCTGTCTGTGTCTGTATGTGCCTGACTTTCTGTCTGCGTCCGTCTGTCTGTGTGTATCTGTTTGTGTCTGTCTGTGTCAGTGTGTCTGTGTAAATCTGTATGTGACTGGATACCTTTGCCCGTCTGTCTGTGTTTCTCTGTCTGTATCTGTCAGATTGAGTCCGTCTGTCTGTGTCTGTATGTGCCTGTCTTTCTGTCTGTGTCAGTCTGTCTGTGTCTGCCAGCCTGAGTGTGATTGTCCGTCTGTAACCGTGTGTTTATTGGGGTCTATCTGTGTCCGTCTGTCTGTGTCGATCTGTTTCTGTCCGTCTGTCTGTGGCTGTGTCTGTCTGTCTATCCGTGTTTCTGTGTCCGCCTGTCTGTTTCAGTCTGTCTCTATCAGTCTGTCTGTGCCAGCCAGTTTGTGTCCTGTCTGTTTGTGACCGTCTATCTGTGCCGTCTGTCTGTGTCGGTCCGTCTGTGTCTATATGTGCCTGTCTTTCCGTCTGTGTCCGTCTGTCTGTATCCGTTTGACTGCGTCTGTCTGTGTGCATCTATCTCTGACAGTCTGTCTGTATCTGGCTGCCTATGTCCGATTGTCTGTGTCTGTCTGGGTCCGTCCTTCTGTGCCAGTCTGTCTGTGTCCGTGTGTTTGTGTCTGTCTGCCTGTCTTCGTCTGTCTGTGTCCGTACGTGTGTGTCTGTCTGTCTGTGGCCATCTGTCCGTGACTGTCTACCTTTTTCCGTCTATCTGTGTCTGTCTGTCTTTACCTGTATGTCTGTGTCCGTCCTTGTATGCCCGTCCGTGTCTGTTTGTGTGCCTGTGTCCGTCTGTCTGTGTCCGTCTGTCTGTGTCCGTCTGTCTGTGTCCGTCTGTCTGTGTACGTATGTCTGTGTGTCTGTCTGTGTCAGTCTTTCTGTGTCTGTCTATCGATCTGTGTCCGTCTGTCTGTGTCCGTCCGTGTGTGTCTGTCTGTGTCTATATGTGTCCGTTTGTCTGGATCCGTCTAGCTGCGTTTGTCTGTGTCCATCTATCTCTGTCAGTCTGTCTGTATCTGTCTGCCTATGTCCGACTGTCTGTGTCTGTCTGGGTCCGTCCTTCTGTGCCACTCTGTCTGTGTCCGTGCGTTTGTGTCTGTCTCTCTGTACCTGTATGTCTGTGTCCGTCTTTCTATGTCCGTCTGTCTGTGTCCGTCTGTCTGTGTCTGTCTGTGACCGTCTCATTGTTCCCGTCTTTCTGTTTCTGTCTGTCGATCTGTGTCCGTCTATATGTGTCCGTCTGTTTGTGTCTGTGGGTCTGTGTCTGTCAGTCGGTGTCTGTCCGTTTGTCTGTATCTGTCTGCCTGTATCCGTCTGTCTTTGTCTGTCTGTCTGTGACCGTCTCTTTGTTCCCGTCTTTCTGTTGATTTGTGTCCGTCTCTCTTTGTCAGTCTGTCTGTGTCCGTGTGTTTGAATATATCTGTCCGTTTGTCTGTATGTGTCTGCCTGTCTCCATCTGTCTGTCTGTGACCGCCTCTTTGTTCCCATCTTTCAGTGTCTGTCTGTCGATCTGTGTCCATCTATCTTTGTCCGTCTGTCTGTGTCTGTGTTTCTGAATATGTCTGTCTGGGTGTGTATCTTTGCCAGTCACTCCGAGTCTGTCAGTTTGTGACGGTCTGTCTGTCTGTGGCCGTTTGCCTGTGTCTGTTTGTCTGTGTGCATCTGTCTACCTTTTTCCGTCTGTCTTTGTCTCTCTGTCTATACCTGTCTGCCTGTGTCTGTGTGTGCCTTTGTCTCTGTCTGTGTCCGTCTGTCTGTGTGTTTCAGTCTGTATGTCTGTTTGTGTCTGTCTGTGTCATTGTGTCTGTGTAAATCTGTATGTGACTGTATACCTTTGGCCGTCTGTCTGCGTTTCTCTGTCTGTATCTGTCTGCCTAAGTCCATCTGTCTGTGTCTGTATATGCCTGTTCGTCTGTCTGTGTCCGTCTGTGTGTGTTCGATTATTTGTGACTATGTCTGTCTGTCTTGTCTCAGTCTGTCTGTGTCAGTCTGTCTGTGTCTGCCTGCCTGTGTCCGTCTGTCTGTTTATCTGTGTCAGTCTGTTTGTGTCTGCCTGCCTGTGCCCTTCTGTCTGTGTTTGTCCGTCTGTGGCCGTCTCTTTATTCTCGTCATTCTGTGTCTGTCTGTCGATCTGTGACCGTCTGTCTGTGTCCGAGTGTCTGTATATGCCTGTCTAGGTCTGTTAAGGACTGTGTAGGATTGTTTAGGATTGTCTAGGACTGTCTACCTTTTTCTGTCTGTATGTCTGTACCTGTCTGCATTTGTCCGTGTGTCTGTGTCTGTCCGTCTGTCTGTGTCTGCCTACCTGTCCCCATATGTCTGTTTGTCACGGTCAGTCCGTACCTGCGCGGCCGTTTTGCCTGCGGCTGTTTATCTGATACATGACTACCTGGGTCCGTCTGTGTCTGTATTTGCCTGTCTTTCTGTCTGTGTTCGTCTGCATGTGCCCGTTTGTGTCTACATGTGGCTGTCTTTCCGTCTGTGTCCGTCTGCCTGTATCCGTCTGTCGGCGTCTGCCTGTGAGCATCTATCTCTGTCAGTCTCTGTATCTGCCTGCCTATGTCCGATTATCTGTGCCTGTCTGTGTCCGTCTGTCTGTGTCTGTGTATCTGTCTGTGTCCGTCTCTTCGTTCCCGTCTTTCTGTGTCTGTCTGTCGATATGTGTCCGTCTATCTGTGTCCGTCTGTTTGTGTCCGTGGGTCTGTGTCTGTCAGTCGGTGTCCATCTGTGTCCGTCTGTCTGTTTGTCACAGTCTGTCTGTACCTGTGTCCGTTTGCCAACGGCTTGTTTATCTGTGTCCATCTGTCTGTGACTGTCTACCTTTTTCCGTCTGTCTGTGTCTCTCTGTCTGTACCTGTGTCCGTCTGCCTGTGTCTGTATTTGCTTGACTTTCTGTCTGTATTCGTCTGCATGTGCCCGTCTGTGTCTGTCTGTCTGTATCTGTTTGCCTGAGTCCGTCTGTCTGTGTCTGCCTGCCTGTGTCCGTCTGTCTGTGTCTGTACGTACCTGTCTTTCTGTCTGCGTCCGTCTGGCTGTGTGTATCTGTTTGTGTCTGTCTGTGACAGTGTGTCTGTGTAAATCTGTATGTGACTGTATACCTTTGACCGCCTGTCTGTGTTTCTCTGTCTGTATTTGTCTGCATGAGCCAATCCGTTGTGTCTGTATCTGTGTCGGTTTGTCTGTGTCCGTCTATTTCAGTTCGATTGTTTGTGACTATATCTGTCTGTCTGTCTCAGTCTGTCTCTGTCTGCCTGCCTGTGTCCGTCTGTCTGTTTGTCTGTGTCAGTCTGCATGTGTCTGTGTCTGCCTGCCTGTGTCCGTCTGTCTGTGTTTCTCCGTCTGTGAATGTCTCTTTATTCTCGTCTCTCTGTTCTGTCTGTCGATCTGTGACCGTCTGTATGTATATACCTGTCTAGATCAGTTAAGGACTGTCTAGGACTGTCTACCTTTTTCCGTCTGTACCTGTCTGCCTGTCCGTGTCCGCCACTCGGTGTCCATCTGCATCTGTCCGTCTGATGTATCTGCCAACATGTGTCCGTCTGTCTGTTTGTCACGGTCTGTCTGTATCTGTGGCCGTTTGCCTGCGGCTGTTATCTGTGTCCATCTGCCTGTGACTGTCTACCGTTTTCCGTCTGTCTGTGTCTCTCTGTCTGCACCTGTCTACCTGAGTCCGTCTGTCTGTGTCTCCCTGCCTGTGTCTGCCTGTCTGTGTCCGCCTGTGCGTGTTTGTCCGTGTGTGACCGTGTGTTTATTGACGTCTATCTGTGTCCGTCTGTCTGTGGTCGTCTGTCTGTCTGTGTCGATCTGTCTCTGTCTGTGGCTGTGTCTGTCTGGATCAGTTCTTCTGTGTCCGTCTGTCCGTCACAGTCTGGTCTGTATAAGTTTTTTCTGTGTCCGTCTGTCTGTTTCAGTCTGTTTGTATAAGTCTGTCTGTGTCAGCCTGTTGTGTGTCAGTTTGTGTTTCTTCGTCTGTGACCGTCCCTTTATTCTCGTCTTTCTTTGTCTGTCTGTCGATCTGTGACCGTTGGCTGTGTCCGAGTGTCTGTATATGCCTGTCTCGGTCTGTTAAGACTGTCTAGGATTGTTAGGACGTCTACCGTTTTCCGTCTGTCTGTGTCTGTCTGCCTGTGTCCGTGTGTCTGCCAGTCTGTGTCCATCTGTGTCTGTCCATCTGTCTGTATCTGCCTACCTGTGTCCGTCTGTCTGTTGTCCCGGTCTGTCTGTACCTGTGGCCGTTTGCATGCGGCTGTTTATCTGTGTCCATCTGTCTGTAACTCTCTACCTTTTTCCGTCTGTATGTGTCTGCCTGCCTCTGTCCGCATGTGGTGTGTTTGTCCATCTGTGACCGTGTGTTATTGGCGTCTATCTGTGTCCGTCTATCCTGCCTGTTGGCCATCTGTCTCTGTCCATTGTGGCTATGTCTGTCTGTCTGTACTTTTTCCGTCTATCTGAGTCTCTCTGTCTGGTACCTGTCTACCTGTGTACGCGTCTGTATGTGTCTGAATTTGCCTGTCTATCTGTCTGTGTTCGTCTGCATGTGCCCGTCTGTGTCTGTCTGTCTGTATCTGTTTCCCTGAGTC
>NW_022045775.1:0-55615 GCF_003285905.1 Drosophila hydei
TTTATAATGTCGAATGGCATTTAACATCTGAGGCGGGATCAACGGACATTCTTTGGGATACATATAACTACGGTGTCTCTAGAATTAATTTACCTATGTTAATTTTAAATTACACTGACTATACAGATCATATGCCTGTATATGTGTGTTGCCTCTTCCCGGTAGTCCGAGAACTTTTGAGGATTTCCTTTTATTCTGCAAGCATTCTGCATCTACCGGTTACATTCCTTTACCCACCATCAGGTACATGACAGCTCGCTAAAGGATTGTCAGCTTACTATTGCAGCGAAAACATCCGCAATTTCGGCATTTTGGGTAGTCAGAGAAGTGTTTGTTGGTCGACGAACTTGCTTCTAGTTCAGCATTGCTTTTATAATGTCCAATGGGATTTCACATCTGACACTAGGTACAAAGCAAATACGTTGGATATCTCATCGTAAATGACAGCTCGCTAAGCGGCTGCCTGCTTAGTATTTCAGAATCAAAATTCGTAATTGAGGCTTTTTGGGTAGTCGAGAGAAGTAATTCGTGGTCGGCGAACTTTGCTTCCAGTTAGGGACTGATTTTATAATGTCGAATGGCATTTAACATCTGAGGCTGGGATCAACGGAAATTCTTTGGGACACATATAACTACGGTGTCTCTAGAATTAATTTACCAATGTTCATTTTAAAGTACACTGACTATTTTTCGCAGCTCGTCTTGGTAACTGATGTGACATATCATATGACTGTATATGTGTGTTGCCTCTTCCACTTTTGTGGATTTCCTTTAATTCTGCAAACATTCTACATCTATCGGTTACATTCCTTTACCTACCATCAGGTACATGACAGCTCGCTAAAGGGTTGTCGACTTACTATTTCAGCGAAAAAATCTGTAATTTCGGCATTTTCGGTAGTCAAGAGAAGTGTTTGCTGGTCGACGAACTTTGCTTTCAGTTAGGGACTGATTTTATAATGTTTAATGGCATTTAACATCTGGGACTGGGATCAACGGAAATTCTTTGGGATACATATAACTACGGTGTCTCTAGAATTAATTTACCAATGTTAATTTTAAAGTACACTGACTATTTTTCGCTGCTTGTCTTAGCGACTGACGTGACAGATTATATGCCTTTATATGTGTGTTACCTCTTCCAGGCAGTCCACGAACTTTTGTGGGTTTCCTTTAATATTGCAAAAATTCGACATCTACCGATTGCACTCCTTTACACCGCATCAGGTACATGACAGCTCGCTAAAGGGTTGTCGGCTTACTATTTCAGCGAAAAAATTCGTGGTCGGCGAACTTTGCTTCCAGTTAGGGACTGATTTTATAATGTCGAATGGCATTTAACATCTGAGACTAGGATCAACGAAAATTCTTTGGGATACACATAACACGGTGTCTCTAGAATTAATTTACCAATGTTAATTTTAAAGTACACTGACTATACAGATTATATGCCTGTATGTGTGTTGCTTCTTCCAGGTAGTCCACGAACTTTTGAGGATTTCCTTTAATTCTACAAGAATTCTACATCTATCGGTTGCATTCCTTTACCCAGCATCAGGTACATGACAGCTCGCTAAATGGTTGTCTACGAACTTTGTTTCTAGTTCAGGACTGCTGTTATAATGTCCAATGGGATTTCACATCTGACACTAGGTACAACGCGAATACTTGACAGCTCACTAAGCGGCTGCCTGTTTAGTATTTCAGAATCAAAGTTCGAAATTGAGGCTTTCGGGTAGTCGAGAGAAGTAATTCGTAGTCGGTGAAGTTTGCTTCCAGTTAGGGACTGATTTTATAATGTCGAATGGCATTTAACATCTGAGACTGGGATCAACGGAAATTGTTTGGGATACATACATGACAGCTCTCTAAAGGGTTGTCCGCTTCCTATTTCAGCGAAAAAATCTGCAATTTCGGCACTTTGTTTAGTCAAGAGAAGTGTTTGTTGGTCTACGAACTTTGTTTCTTGATCAGGATTGCTTTTATAATGTCCAATGGGATTTCAGATCTGACCCTAGGTACAACGCAAATACTTTGGATATCTCATCGTAAATGACAGCTCGCTAAGCGGCTGCCTGCTTACTATTTCAGATTCAACATTTTTAATTGCGGCCTCTTGGGTAGACGGGGGAAGTAATTCGTGGTCGGCGAACGTTGCTTCCAGTTAGGGACTGATTTTATAATGTCGAATGGCATTTAACATCTGAGGCTGGGATCAACGGAAATTCTTTGGGATACATATAACTACGGTGTCTCTAGAATTAATTTACCTATGTTAATTTTAAATTACACTGACTATACAGATCATATGCCTGTATATGTGTGTTGCCTCTTCCCGGTAGTCCGAGAACTTTTGAGGATTTCCTTTTATTCTGTAAGCATTCTGCTTCTACCGGTTACATTCCTTTACCCACCATCAGGTACATGACAGCTCGCTAAAGGATTGTCAGCTTACTATTGCAGCGAAAACATCCGCAATTTCGGCATTTTGGGTAGTCAAGAGAAGTGTTTGTTGGTCGACGAACTTTGCTTCTAGTTCAGCATTGCTTTTATAATGTCCAATGGGATTTCACATCTGACACTAGGTACAAAGCAAATACGTTGGATATCTCATCGTAAATGACAGCTCGATAAGCGGCTGCCTGCTTACTATTTCAGAATCAAAATTCGCAATTGATGCTTTTTGGGTAGTCGAGAGAAGTAATTCGTGGTCGGCGAACTTTGCTTCCAGTTAGGGACTGATTTTATAATGTCGAATGGCATTTAACATCTGAGGCTGGGATCAACGGAAATTCTTTGGGACACATATAACTACGGTGTCTCTAGAATTAATTTACCAATGTTCATTTTAAAGTACACTGACTATTTTTCGCAGCTCGTCTTGGTAACTGATGTGACATATCATATGACTGTATATGTGTGTTGCCTCTTCCACTTTTATGGATTTCCTTTAATTCTGCAAACATTCTACATCTATCGGTTACATTCCTTTACCTACCATCAGGTACATGACAGCTCGCTAAAGGGTTGTCGACTTACTATTTCAGCGAAAAAATCTGTAATTTCGGCATTTTCGGTAGTCAAGAGAAGTGTTTGCTGGTCGACGAACTTTGCTTTCAGTTAGGGACTGATTTTATAATGTTTAATGGCATTTAACATCTGGGACTGGGATCAACGGAAATTCTTTGGGATACATATAACTACGGTGTCTCTAGAATAAATTTACCAATGTTAATTTTAAAGTACACTGACTATTTTTCGCTGCTTGTCTTAGCGACTGACGTGACAGATTATATGCCTGTATATGTGTGTTACCTCTTCCAGGCAGTCCACGAACTTTTGTGGGTTTCCTTTAATATTGCAAAAATTCGACATCTACCGATTGCACTCCTTTACACCGCATCAGGTACATGACAGCTCGCTAAAGGGTTGTCGGCTTACTATTTCAGCGAAAAAATTCGTGGTCGGCGAACTTTGCTTCCAGTTAGGGACTGATTTTATAATGTCGAATGGCATTTAACATCTGAGACTAGGATCAACGAAAATTCTTTGGGATACACATAACACGGTGTCTCTAGAATTAATTTACCAATGTTAATTTTAAAGTACACTGACTATACAGATTATATGCCTGTATGTGTGTTGCTTCTTCCAGGTAGTCCACGAACTTTTGAGGATTTCCTTTAATTCTACAAGAATTCTACATCTATCGGTTGCATTCCTTTACCCAGCATCAGGTACATGACAGCTCGCTAAATGGTTGTCTACGAACTTTGTTTCTAGTTCAGGACTGCTGTTATAATGTCCAATGGGATTTCACATCTGACACTAGGTACAACGCGAATACTTGACAGCTCACTAAGCGGCTGCCTGTTTAGTATTTCAGAATCAAAGTTCGAAATTGAGGCTTTTCGGGTAGTCGAGAGAAGTAATTCGTAGTCGGTGAAGTTTGCTTCCAGTTAGGGACTGATTTTATAATGTCGAATGGCATTTAACATCTGAGACTGGGATCAACGGAAATTGTTTGGGATACATACATGACAGCTCTCTAAAGGGTTGTCCGCTTCCTATTTCAGCGAAAAAATCTGCAATTTCGGCACTTTGTTTAGTCAAGAGAAGTGTTTGTTGGTCTACGAACTTTGTTTCTTGATCAGGATTGCTTTTATAATGTCCAATGGGATTTCAGATCTGACCCTAGGTACAACGCAAATACTTTGGATATCTCATCGTAAATGACAGCTCGCTAAGCGGCTGCCTGCTTACTATTTCAGATTCAACATTTTTAATTGCGGCCTCTTGGGTAGACGGGGGAAGTAATTCGTGGTCGGCGAACGTTGCTTCCAGTTAGGGACTGATTTTATAATGTCGAATGGCATTTAACATCTGAGGCTGGGATCAACGGAAATTCTTTGGGATACATATAACTACGGTGTCTCTAGAATTAATTTACCTATGTTAATTTTAAATTACACTGACTATACAGATCATATGCCTGTATATGTGTGTTGCCTCTTCCCGGTAGTCCGAGAACTTTTGAGGATTTCCTTTTATTCTGTAAGCATTCTGCTTCTACCGGTTACATTCCTTTACCCACCATCAGGTACATGACAGCTCGCTAAAGGATTGTCAGCTTACTATTGCAGCGAAAACATCCGCAATTTCGGCATTTTGGGTAGTCAAGAGAAGTGTTTGTTGGTCGACGAACTTTGCTTCTAGTTCAGCATTGCTTTTATAATGTCCAATGGGATTTCACATCTGACACTAGGTACAAAGCAAATACGTTGGATATCTCATCGTAAATGACAGCTCGATAAGCGGCTGCCTGCTTACTATTTCAGAATCAAAATTCGCAATTGATGCTTTTTGGGTAGTCGAGAGAAGTAATTCGTGGTCGGCGAACTTTGCTTCCAGTTAGGGACTGATTTTATAATGTCGAATGGCATTTAACATCTGAGGCTGGGATCAACGGAAATTCTTTGGGACACATATAACTACGGTGTCTCTAGAATTAATTTACCAATGTTCATTTTAAAGTACACTGACTATTTTTCGCAGCTCGTCTTGGTGACTGATGTGACATATCATATGACTGTATATGTGTGTTGCCTCTTCCACTTTTGAGGATTTCATTTAATTCTGCAAACATTCTACATCTATCGGTTACATTCCTTTACCTACCATCAGGTACATGACAGCTCGCTAAAGGGTTGTCGACTTACTATTTCAGCGAAAACATTCGCAATTTCGGCATTTTGGGTAGTCAAGAGAAGTGTTTGTTTGTCGACGAACTTTGCTTCTAGTTCAGCATTGCTTTAATAATGTCCAATGGGATTTCACATCTGACACTAGGTACAAAGCAAATACGTTGGATATCTCATCATAAATGACAGCTCGCTAAGCGGCTGCCTGCTTACTATTTCAGAATCAAAATTCGCAATTGATGCTTTTTGGGTAGTCGAGAGAAGTAATTCGTGGTCGGCGAACTTTGCTTCCAGTTAGGGACTGATTTTATAATGTCGAATGGCATTTAACATCTGAGGCTGGGATCAACGGAAATTCTTTGGGACACATATAACTACGGTGTCTCTAGAATTAATTTACCAATGTTCATTTTAAAGTACACTGACTATTTTTCGCAGCTCGTCTTGGTGACTGATGTGACATATCATATGACTGTATATGTGTGTTGCCTCTTCCACTTTTGAGGATTTCATTTAATTCTGCAAACATTCTACATCTATCCGTTACATTCCCTTTCCTACCATCAGGTACATGACAGCTCGCTAAAGGGTTGTCGACTTACTATTTCAGCGAAAAAATCTGTAATTTCGGCATTTTCGGTAGTCAAGAGAAGTGTTTGCTGGTCGACGAACTTTGCTTTCAGTTAGGGACTGATTTTATAATGTTTAATGGCATTTAACATCTGGGACTGGGATCAACGGAAATTCTTTGGGATACATATAACTACGGTGTCTCTAGAATTAATTTACCAATGTTAATTTTAAAGTACACTGACTATTTTTCGCTGCTTGTCTTAGCGACTGACGTGACAGATTATATGCCTGTATATGTGTGTTGCCTCTTCCAGGCAGTCCACGAAATTTTGTGGGTTTCCTTTGCATTTCTTTACACCGCATCAGGTACATGACAGCTCGCTAAAGGGTTGTCGGCTTACTATTTCAGCGAAAAAATCCGCAATTTCGTCATTTTGGGTATTCAAAAGAAGTGTTTGTTGGTCGACGAACTTTGCTTCTAATTTAAGACTGCTTTTATAATGTCCAATGGGATTTGACATCTGACACCAGGTACAACGCAAATAAATTGGATATCTCATCGTAAATGACAGCTCGCTAAGCGGCTGCCTGCTTACTATTTCAGAATAAAAATTAGCAATTGAGGCTTTTTGGGTAGTCGAGAAAAGTAATTCGTGGTCGGCGAACTTTGCTTCCAGTTAGGGACTGATTTTATAATGTCGAATGCCATTTAACATCTGAGACTGGAATCAACGGAAATTCTTTGGGATACATACATGACAGCTCTCTAAACGGTTGTCCGCTTCCTATTTCGAAAAAATCCGTAATTTCGGCACTTTGGGTAGTCAAGAGAAGTGTTTGTTGGTCTACGAACTTTGTTTCTAGATCAGGATTGCTTTTATAATGTCCGGTTACATTCCTTTACCCACCATCAGGTACATGACAGCTCGCTAAAGGATTGTCAGCTTACTATTGCAGCGAAAACATCCGCAATTTCGGCATTTTGGGTAGTCAAGAGAAGTGTTTGTTGGTCGACGAACTTTGCTTCTAGTTCAGCATTGCTTTTATAATGTCCAATGGGATTTCACATCTGACACTAGGTACAAAGCAAATATGTTGGATATCTCATCGTAAATGACAGCTCGCTAAGCGGCTGCCTGCTTACTATTTCAGAATCAAAATTCGCATTTGAGGCTTTTTAGGTAGTCGAGAGAAGTAATTCGTGGTCGACGAACTTTGCTTTCAGTTAGGGACTGATTTTATAATGTTTAATGGCATTTAACATCTGAGACTAGGATCAACGAAAATTCTTTGGGATACACATAACACGGTGTCTCAAGAATTAATTTACCAATGTTAATTTTAAAGTACACTGACTATACAGATTATATGCCTGTATGTGTGTTGCTTCTTCCAGGTAGTCCACGAACTTTTGAGGATTTCCTTTAATTCTACAAGAATTCTACATCTATCGGTTGCATTCCTTTACCCAGCATCAGGTACATGACAGCTCGCTAAATGGTTGTCTACGAACTTTGTTTCTAGTTCAGGACTGCTGTTATAATGTCCAATGGGATTTCACATCTGACACTAGGTACAACGCAAATACTTTGGATATGTCATCGTAAATGACAGCTCGCTAAGCGGCTGCCTGCTTACTATTTCAGATTCAACATTTTTAATTGCGGCCTCTTGGGTAGACGGGGGAAGTAATTCGTGGTCGGCGAACGTTGCTTCCAGTTAGGGACTGATTTTATAATGTCGAATGGCATTTAACATCTGAGGCTGGGATCAACGGAAATTCTTTGGGATACATATAACTACGGTGTCTCTAGAATTAATTTACCTATGTTAATTTTAAATTACACTGACTATACAGATCATATGCCTGTATATGTGTGTTGCCTCTTCCCGGTAGTCCGAGAACTTTTGAGGATTTCCTTTTATTCTGCAAGCATTCTGCTTCTACCGGTTACATTCCTTTACCCACCATCAGGTACATGACAGCTCGCTAAAGGATTGTCAGCTTACTATTGCAGCGAAAACATCCGCAATTTCGGCATTTTGGGTAGTCAAGAGAAGTGTTTGTTGGTCGACGAACTTTGCTTCTAGTTCAGCATTGCTTTTATAATGTCCAATGGGATTTCACATCTGACACTAGGTACAAAGCAAATACGTTGGATATCTCATCGTAAATGACAGCTCGCTAAGCGGCTGCCTGCTTACTATTTCAGAATCAAAATTCGAAATTGAGGTTTTTTGGGTAGTCGAGAGAAATAATTCGTGGTCGGCGAACTTTGCTTCCAGTTAGGGACTGATTTTATAATGTCGAATGGCATTTAACATCTGAGGCTGAGATCAACGGAAATTCTTTGGGACACATATAACTACGGTGTCTCTAGAATTAATTTACCAATGTTCATTTTAAAGTACACTGACTATTTTTCGCAGCTCGTCTTGGTGACTGATGTGACATATCATATGACTGTATATGTGTGTTGCCTCTTCCACTTTGGAGGATTTCCTTTAATTCTGCAAACATTCTACATCTATCGGTTACATTCCTTTACCTACCATCAGGTACATGACAGCTCGCTAAAGGGTTGTCGACTTACTATTTCAGCGAAAAAATCTGTAATTTCGGCATTTTCGGTAGTCAAGAGAAGTGTTTGCTGGTCGACGAACTTTGCTTTCAGTTAGGGACTGATTTTATAATGTTTAATGGCATTTAACATCTGGGACTGGGATCAACGGAAATTCTTTGGGATACATATAACTACGGTGTCTCTAGAATTAATTTACCAATGTTAATTTTAAAGTACACTGACTATTTTTTGCTGCTTGTCTTAGCGACTAACGTGACAGATTATATGCCTGTATGTGTGTTGCCTCTTCCAGGCAGTCCACGAACTTTTGTGGGTTTCCTTTAATATTGCAAAAATTCTACATCTACCGATTGCATTCATTTACACCGCATCAGGTACATGACAGCTCGCTAAAGGGTTGTCGGCTTACTATTTCAGCGAAAAAATCCGCAATTTCGTCATTTTGGGTATTCAAAAGAAGTGTTTGTTGGTCGACGAACTTTGCTTCTAATTTAAGACTGCTTTTATAATGTCCAATGGGATTTGACATCTGACACCAGGTACAACGCAAATACGTTGGATATCTCATCGTAAATGACAGCTCGCTAAGCGGCTGCCTGCTTACTATTTCAGAATAAAAATTAGCAATTGAGGCTTTTTGGGTAGTCGAGAAAAGTAATTCGTGGTCGGCGAACTTTGCTTCCAGTTAGGGACTGATTTTATAATGTCGAATGCCATTTAACATCTGAGACTGGAATCAACGGAAATTCTTTGGGATACATACATGACAGCTATCTAAACGGTTGTCCGCTTCCTATTTCTCAAAAATCCGTAATTTCGGCACTTTGGGTAGTCAAGAGAAGTGTTTGTTGGTCTACGAACTTTGTTTCTAGATCAGGATTGCTTTTATAATGTTCGGTTACATTCCTTTACCCACCATCAGGTACATGACAGCTCGCTAAAGGATTGTCAGCTTACTATTGCAGCGAAAACATCCGCAATTTCGGCATTTTGGGTAGTCAAGAGAAGTGTTTGTTGGTCGACGAACTTTGCTTCTAGTTCAGCATTGCTTTTATAATGTCCAATGGGATTTCACATCTGACACTAGGTACAAAGCAAATATGTTGGATATCTCATCGTAAATGACAGCTCGCTAAGCGGCTGCCTGCTTACTATTTCAGAATCAAAATTCGCATTTGAGGCTTTTTGGGTAGTCGAGAGAAGTAATTCGTGGTCGACGAACTTTGCTTTCAGTTAGGGACTGATTTTATAATGTTTAATGGCATTTAACATCTGAGACTGGGATCAACGGAAATTCTTTGTGATACATATAACTACGGTGTCTCTAGAATTAATTTACCAATGTTAATTTTAAAGTACACTGACTATTTTTCGCAGCTTGTCTTAGCGACTGACGTGACAGATTATATGCCTGTATATGTGTGTTGCCTCTTCCAGGCAGTCCACGAACTTTTGTGGGTTTCCTTTGCAATTCTTTACACCGCATCAGGTACATGACAGCTCGCTAAAGGGTTGTCGGCTTACTATTTCAGCGAAAAAATCCGCAATTTCGTCATTTTGGGTATTCAAAAGAAGTGTTTGTTGGTCGACGAACTTTGCTTCTAATTTAAGACTGCTTTTATAATGTCCAATGGGATTTGACATCTGACACCAGGTACAACGCAAATACGTTGGATATCTCATCGTAAATGACAGCTCGCTAAGCGGCTGCCTGCTTACTATTTCAGAATAAAAATTAGCAATTGAGGCTTTTTGGGTAGTCGAGAAAAGTAATTCGTGGTCGGCGAACTTTGCTTCCAGTTAGGGACTGATTTTATAATGTCGAATGCCATTTAACATCTGAGACTGGAATCAACGGAAATTCTTTGGGATACATACATGACAGCTCTCTAAACGGTTGTCCGCTTCCTATTTCGAAAAAATCCGTAATTTCGGCACTTTGGGTAGTCAAGAGAAGTGTTTGTTGGTCTACGAACTTTGTTTCTAGATCAGGATTGCTTTTATAATGTCCGGTTACATTCCTTTACCCACCATCAGGTACATGACAGCTCGCTAAAGGATTGTCAGCTTACTATTGCAGCGAAAACATCCGCAATTTCGGCATTTTGGGTAGTCAAGAGAAGTGTTTGTTGGTCGACGAACTTTGCTTCTAGTTCAGCATTGCTTTTATAATGTCCAATGGGATTTCACATCTGACACTAGGTACAAAGCAAATATGTTGGATATCTCATCGTAAATGACAGCTCGCTAAGCGGCTGCCTGCTTACTATTTCAGAATCAAAATTCGCATTTGAGGCTTTTTGGGTAGTCGAGAGAAGTAATTCGTGGTCGACGAACTTTGCTTTCAGTTAGGGACTGATTTTATAATGTTTAATGGCATTTAACATCTGAGACTGGGATCAACGGAAATTCTTTGGGACACATATAACTACGGTGTCTCTAGAATTTATTTACCAATGTTAATTTTAAAGTACACTGACTATTTTTCGCTGCTTGTCTTAGCGACTGACGTGACAGATTATATGCCTGTATATGTGTGTTGCCTCTTCCAGGCAGTCCACGAACTTTTGTGGGTTTCCTTTAATATTGCAAAAATTCTACATCTACCGATTGCATTCCTTTACACCGCATCAGGTACATGACAGCTCGCTAAAGGGTTGTCGGCTTACTATTTCAGCGAAAAAATCCGCAATTTCGTCATTTTGGGTATTCAAAAGAAGTGTTTGTTGGTCGACGAACTTTGCTTCTAATTTAAGACTGCTTTTATAATGTCCAATGGGATTTGACATCTGACACCAGGTACAACGCAAATACGTTGGATATCTCATCGTAAATGACAGCTCGCTAAGCGTCTGCCTGCTTACTATTTCAGAATAAAAATTAGCAATTGACGGTTTTTGGGTAGTCGAGAAAAGTAATTCGTGGTCGGCGAACTTTGCTTCCAGTTAGGGACTGATTTTATAATGTCGAATGGCATTTAACATCTGAGACTAGGATCAACGAAAATTCTTTGGGATACACATAACACGGTGTCTCAAGAATTAATTTACCAATGTTAATTTTAAAGTACACTGACTATACAGATTATATGCCTGTATGTGTGTTGCTTCTTCCAGGTAGTCCACGAACTTTTGAGGATTTCCTTTAATTCTACAAGAATTCTACATCTATCGGTTGCATTCCTTTACCCAGCATCAGGTACATGACAGCTCGCTAAATGGTTGTCTACGAACTTTGTTTCTAGTTCAGGACTGCTGTTATAATGTCCAATGGGATTTCACATCTGACACTAGGTACAACGCGAATACTTGACAGCTCACTAAGCGGCTGCCTGTTTAGTATTTCAGAATCAAAATTCGCAATTGAGGCTTTTCGGGTAGTCGAGAGAAGTAATTCGTAGTCGGTGAACTTTGCTTCCAGTTAGGGACTGATTTTATAATGTCGAATGGCATTTAACATCTGAGACTGGGATCAACGGAATTTTTTTGGGATACATACATGACAGCTCTCTAAAGGGTTGTCCGCTTCCCATTTCAGCGAAAAAATCCGCAATTTCGGCACTTTGGGTAGTCAAGAGAAGTGTTTGTTGGTCTACGAACTTTGTTTCTTGATCAGGATTGCTTTTATAATGTCCAATGGGATTTCAGATCTGACACTAGGTACAAAGCAAATACGTTGGATATCTCATCGTAAATGACAGCTCGCTAAGCGGCTGCACGCTTACTATTTCAGAATCAAAATTCGCAATTGAGGTTTTTTGGGTAGTCGAGAGAAGTAATTCGTGGTCGGCGAACTTTGCTTCCAGTTAGGGACTGATTTTATAATGTCGAATGGCATTTAACATCTGAGGCTGAGATCAACGGAAATTCTTTGGGACACATAACTACGGTGTCTCTAGAATTAATTTACCAATGTTCATTTTAAAGTACACTGACTATTTTTCGCAGCTCGTCTTGGTGACTGATGTGACATATCATATGACTGTATTTGTGTGTTGCCTCTTCCACTTTGGAGGATTTCCTTTAATTCTGCAAACATTCTACATCTATCGGTTACATTCCTTTACCTACCATCAGGTACATGACAGCTCGCTAAAGGGTTGTCGACTTACTATTTCAGCGAAAAAATCTGTAATTTCGGCATTTTCGGTAGTCAAGAGAAGTGTTTGCTGGTCGACGAACTTTGCTTTCAGTTAGGGACTGATTTTATAATGTTTAATGGCATTTAACATCTGGGACTGGGATCAACGGAAATTCTTTGGGATGCATATAACTACGGTGTCTCTAGAATTTATTTACCAATGTTAATTTTAAAGTACACTGACTATTTTTCGCTGCTTGTCTTAGCGTCTGACGTGACAGATTATATGCCTGTATATGTGTGTTGCCTCTTCCAGGCAGTCCACGAACTTTTGGGGGTTTCCTTTAATATTGCAAAAATTCTACATCTATCGGTTGCATTCCTTTAGCCAGCATCAGGTACATGACAGCTCGCTAAATGGTTGTCTACGAACTTTGCTTCTAGTTCAGGACTGCTTTTATAATATCCAATGGGATTTCACATCTGACACTAGGTACAACGCGAATACGTTGAATATCTCATCGTAAATGACAGCTCGCTAAGCGGCTGCCTGCTTACTATTTCAGATTCAACATTTTTAATTGCGGCCTCTTGGGTAGACAGGGGAAGTAATTCGTGGTCGGCGAACGTTGCTTCCAGTTAGGGACTGATTTTATAATGTCGAATGGCATTTAACATCTGAGGCTGGGATCAACGGAAATTCTTTGGGATACATATAACTACGGTGTCTCTAGAATTAATTTACCAATGTTCATTTTAAAGTACACTGACTATTTTTCGCAGCTCGTCTTGGTGACTGATGTGACATATCATATGACTGTATTTGTGTGTTGCCTCTTCCACTTTGGAGGATTTCCTTTTATTCTGCAAGCATTCTGCTTCTACCGGTTACATTCCTTTGCCCACCATCAGGTACATGACAGCTCGCTAAAGGATTGTCAGCTTACTATTGCAGCGAAAACATCCGCAATTTCGGCATTTTGGGTAGTCAAGAGAAGTGTTTGTTGGTCGACGAACTTTGCTTCTAGTTCAGCATTGCTTTTATAATGTCCAATGGGATTTCACATCTGACACTAGGTACAAAGCAAATACGTTGGATATCTCATCGTAAATGACAGCTCGCTAAGCGGCTGCACGCTTACTATTTCAGAATCAAAATTCGCAATTGAGGTTTTTTGGGTAGTCGAGAGAAGTAATTCGTGGTCGGCGAACTTTGCTTCCAGTTAGGGACTGATTTTATAATGTCGAATGGCATTTAACATCTGAGGCTGATATCAACGGAAATTCTTTGGGACACATATAACTACGGTGTCTCTAGAATTAATTTACCAATGTTCATTTTAAAGTACACTGACTATTTTTCGCAGCTCGTCTTGGTGACTGATGTGACATATCATATGACTGTATTTGTGTGTTGCCTCTTCCACTTTGGAGGATTTCCTTTAATTCTGCAAACATTCTACATCTATCGGTTACATTCCTTTACCTACCATCAGGTACATGACAGCTCGCTAAAGGGTTGTCGACTTACTATTTCAGCGAAAAAATCTGTAATTTCGGCATTTTCGGTAGTCAAGAGAAGTGTTTGCTGGTCGACGAACTTTGCTTTCAGTTAGGGACTGATTTTATAATGTTTAATGGCATTTAACATCTGGGACTGGGATCAACGGAAATTCTTTGGGATACATATAACTACGGTGTCTCAAGAATTAATTTACCAATGTTAATTTTAAAGTACACTGACTATACAGATTATATGCCTGTATGTGTGTTGCTTCTTCCAGGTAGTCCACGAACTTTTGAGGATTTCCTTTAATTCTACAAGAATTCTACATCTATCGGTTGCATTCCTTTACCCAGCATCAGGTACATGACAGCTCGCTAAATGGTTGTCTACGAACTTTGTTTCTAGTTCAGGACTGCTGTTATAATGTCCAATGGGATTTCACATCTGACACTAGGTACAACGCGAATACTTGACAGCTCACTAAGCGGCTGCCTGTTTAGTATTTCAGAATCAAAATTCGCAATTGAGGCTTTTCGGGTAGTCGAGAGAAGTAATTCGTAGTCGGTGAACTTTGCTTCCAGTTAGGGACTGATTTTATAATGTCGAATGGCATTTAACATCTGAGACTGGGATCAACGGAAATTTTTTGGGATACATACATGACAGCTCTCTAAAGGGTTGTCCGCTTCCCATTTCAGCGAAAAAATCCGCAATTTCGGCACTTTGGGTAGTCAAGAGAAGTGTTTGTTGGTCTACGAACTTTGTTTCTTGATCAGGATTGCTTTTATAATGTCCAATGGGATTTCAGATCTGACACTAGGTACAAAGCAAATACGTTGGATATCTCATCGTAAATGACAGCTCGCTAAGCGGCTGCACGCTTACTATTTCAGAATCAAAATTCGCAATTGAGGTTTTTTGGGTAGTCGAGAGAAGTAATTCGTGGTCGGCGAACTTTGCTTCCAGTTAGGGACTGATTTTATAATGTCGAATGGCATTTAACATCTGAGGCTGAGATCAACGGAAATTCTTTGGGACACATAACTACGGTGTCTCTAGAATTAATTTACCAATGTTCATTTTAAAGTACACTGACTATTTTTCGCAGCTCGTCTTGGTGACTGATGTGACATATCATATGACTGTATTTGTGTGTTGCCTCTTCCACTTTGGAGGATTTCTTTTAATTCTGCAAACATTCTACATCTATCGGTTACATTCCTTTACCTACCATCAGGTACATGACAGCTCGCTAAAGGGTTGTCGACTTACTATTTCAGCGAAAAAATCTGTAATTTCGGCATTTTCGGTAGTCAAGAGAAGTGTTTGCTGGTCGACGAACTTTGCTTTCAGTTAGGGACTGATTTTATAATGTTTAATGGCATTTAACATCTGGGACTGGGATCAACGGAAATTCTTTGGGATGCATATAACTACGGTGTCTCTAGAATTTATTTACCAATGTTAATTTTAAAGTACACTGACTATTTTTCGCTGCTTGTCTTAGCGTCTGACGTGACAGATTATATGCCTGTATATGTGTGTTGCCTCTTCCAGGCAGTCCACGAACTTTTGGGGGTTTCCTTTAATATTGCAAAAATTCTACATCTATCGGTTGCATTCCTTTAGCCAGCATCAGGTACATGACAGCTCGCTAAATGGTTGTCTACGAACTTTGCTTCTAGTTCAGGACTGCTTTTATAATATCCAATGGGATTTCACATCTGACACTAGGTACAACGCGAATACGTTGAATATCTCATCGTAAATGACAGCTCGCTAAGCGGCTGCCTGCTTACTATTTCAGATTCAACATTTTTAATTGCGGCCTCTTGGGTAGACGGGGGAAGTAATTCGTGGTCGGCGAACGTTGCTTCCAGTTAGGGACTGATTTTATAATGTCGAATGGCATTTAACATCTGAGGCTGGGATCAACGGAAATTCTTTGGGATACATATAACTACGGTGTCTCTAGAATTAATTTACCAATGTTCATTTTAAAGTACACTGACTATTTTTCGCAGCTCGTCTTGGTGACTGATGTGACATATCATATGACTGTATTTGTGTGTTGCCTCTTCCACTTTGGAGGATTTCCTTTTATTCTGCAAGCATTCTGCTTCTACCGGTTACATTCCTTTGCCCACCATCAGGTACATGACAGCTCGCTAAAGGATTGTCAGCTTACTATTGCAGCGAAAACATCCGCAATTTCGGCATTTTGGGTAGTCAAGAGAAGTGTTTGTTGGTCGACGAACTTTGCTTCTAGTTCAGCATTGCTTTTATAATGTCCAATGGGATTTCACATCTGACACTAGGTACAAAGCAAATACGTTGGATATCTCATCGTAAATGACAGCTCGCTAAGCGGCTGCACGCTTACTATTTCAGAATCAAAATTCGCAATTGAGTTTTTTTGGGTAGTCGAGAGAAGTAATTCGTGGTCGGCGAACTTTGCTTCCAGTTAGGGACTGATTTTATAATGTCGAATGGCATTTAACATCTGAGGCTGAGATCAACGGAAATTCTTTGGGACACATATAACTACGGTGTCTCTAGAATTAATTTACCAATGTTCATTTTAAAGTACACTGACTATTTTTCGCAGCTCGTCTTGGTGACTGATGTGACATATCATATGACTGTATTTGTGTGTTGCCTCTTCCACTTTGGAGGATTTCCTTTAATTCTGCAAACATTCTACATCTATCGGTTACATTCCTTTACCTACCATCAGGTACATGACAGCTCGCTAAAGGGTTGTCGACTTACTATTTCAGCGAAAAAATCTGTAATTTCGGCATTTTCGGTAGTCAAGAGAAGTGTTTGCTGGTCGACGAACTTTGCTTTCAGTTAGGGACTGATTTTATAATGTTTAATGGCATTTAACATCTGGGACTGGGATCAACGGAAATTCTTTGGGATACATATAACTACGGTGTCTCTAGAATTAATATACCAATGTTAATTTTAAAGTACACTGACTATACAGATTATATGCCTGTATGTGTGTTGCTTCTTCCAGGTAGTCCACGAACTTTTGAGGATTTCCTTTAATTCTACAAGAATTCTACATCTATCGGTTGCATTCCTTTACCCAGCATCAGGTACATGACAGCTCGCTAAATGGTTGTCTACGAACTTTGTTTCTAGTTCAGGACTGCTGTTATAATGTCCAATGGGATTTCACATCTGACACTAGGTACAACGCGAATACTTGACAGCTCACTAAGCGGCTGCCTGTTTAGTATTTCAGAATCAAAATTCGCAATTGAGGCTTTTCGGGTAGTCGAGAGAAGTAATTCGTAGTCGGTGAACTTTGCTTCCAGTTAGGGACTGATTTTATAATGTCGAATGGCATTTAACATCTGAGACTGGGATCAACGGAAATTTTTTGGGATACATACATGACAGCTCTCTAAAGGGTTGTCCGCTTCCCATTTCAGCGAAAAAATCCGCAATTTCGGCACTTTGGGTAGTCAAGAGAAGTGTTTGTTGGTCTACGAACTTTGTTTCTTGATCAGGATTGCTTTTATAATGTCCAATGGGATTTCAGATCTGACACTAGGTACAAAGCAAATACGTTGGATATCTCATCGTAAATGACAGCTCGCTAAGCGGCTGCACGCTTACTATTTCAGAATCAAAATTCGCAATTGAGGTTTTTTGGGTAGTCGAGAGAAGTAATTCGTGGTCGGCGAACTTTGCTTCCAGTTAGGGACTGATTTTATAATGTCGAATGGCATTTAACATCTGAGGCTGAGATCAACGGAAATTCTTTGGGACACATAACTACGGTGTCTCTAGAATTAATTTACCAATGTTCATTTTAAAGTACACTGACTATTTTTCGCAGCTCGTCTTGGTGACTGATGTGACATATCATATGACTGTATTTGTGTGTTGCCTCTTCCACTTTGGAGGATTTCCTTTAATTCTGCAAACATTCTACATCTATCGGTTACATTCCTTTACCTACCATCAGGTACATGACAGCTCGCTAAAGGGTTGTCGACTTACTATTTCAGCGAAAAAATCTGTAATTTCGGCATTTTCGGTAGTCAAGAGAAGTGTTTGCTGGTCGACGAACTTTGCTTTCAGTTAGGGACTGATTTTATAATGTTTAATGGCATTTAACATCTGGGACTGGGATCAACGGAAATTCTTTGGGATGCATATAACTACGGTGTCTCTAGAATTTATTTACCAATGTTAATTTTAAAGTACACTGACTATTTCTCGCTGCTTGTCTTAGCGTCTGACGTGACAGATTATATGCCTGTATATGTGTGTTGCCTCTTCCAGGCAGTCCACGAACTTTTGGGGGTTTCCTTTAATATTGCAAAAATTCTACATCTATCGGTTGCATTCCTTTAGCCAGCATCAGGTACATGACAGCTCGCTAAATGGTTGTCTACGAACTTTGCTTCTAGTTCAGGACTGCTTTTATAATATCCAATGGGATTTCACATCTGACACTAGGTACAACGCGAATACGTTGAATATCTCATCGTAAATGACAGCTCGCTAAGCGGCTGCCTGCTTACTATTTCAGATTCAACATTTTTAATTGCGGCCTCTTGGGTAGACGGGGGAAGTAATTCGTGGTCGGCGAACGTTGCTTCCAGTTAGGGACTGATTTTATAATGTCGAATGGCATTTAACATCTGAGGCTGGGATCAACGGAAATTCTTTGGGATACATATAACTACGGTGTCTCTAGAATTAATTTACCAATGTTCATTTTAAAGTACACTGACTATTTTTCGCAGCTCGTCTTGGTGACTGATGTGACATATCATATGACTGTATTTGTGTGTTGCCTCTTCCACTTTGGAGGATTTCCTTTTATTCTGCAAGCATTCTGCTTCTACCGGTTACATTCCTTTACCCACCATCAGGTACATGACAGCTCGCTAAAGGATTGTCAGCTTACTATTGCAGCGAAAACATCCGCAATTTCGGCATTTTGGGTAGTCAAGAGAAGTGTTTGTTGGTCGACGAACTTTGCTTCTAGTTCAGCATTGCTTTTATAATGTCCAATGGGATTTCACATCTGACACTAGGTACAAAGCAAATACGTTGGATATCTCATCGTAAATGACAGCTCGCTAAGCGGCTGCACGCTTACTATTTCAGAATCAAAATTCGCAATTGAGGTTTTTTGGGTAGTCGAGAGAAGTAATTCGTGGTCGGCGAACTTTGCTTCCAGTTAGGGACTGATTTTATAATGTCGAATGGCATTTAACATCTGAGGCTGAGATCAACGGAAATTCTTTGGGACACATATAACTACGGTGTCTCTAGAATTAATTTACCAATGTTCATTTTAAAGTACACTGACTATTTTTCGCAGCTCGTCTTGGTGACTGATGTGACATATCATATGACTGTATTTGTGTGTTGCCTCTTCCACTTTGGAGGATTTCCTTTAATTCTGCAAACATTCTACATCTATCGGTTACATTCCTTTACCTACCATCAGGTACATGACAGCTCGCTAAAGGGTTGTCGACTTACTCTTTCAGCGAATTTCGGCATTTTCGGTAGTCAAGAGAAGTGTTTGCTGGTCGACGAACTTTGCTTTCAGTTAGGGACTGATTTTATAATGTTTAATGGCATTTAACATCTGGGACTGGGATCAACGGAAATTCTTTGGGATACATATAACTACGGTGTCTCTAGAATTAATTTACCAATGTTAATTTTAAAGTACACTGACTATTTTTTGCTGCTTGTCTAAGCGACTAACGTGACAGATTATATGCCTGTATGTGTGTTGCCTCTTCCAGGCAGTCCACGAACTTTTGTGGGTTTTCTTTAATATTGCAAAAATTCTACATCTACCGATTGCATTCCTTTACACCGCATCAGGTACATGACAGCTCGCTAAAGGGTTGTCGGCTTACTATTTCAGCGAAAAAATCCGCAATTTCGTCATTTTGGGTATTCAAAAGAAGTGTTTGTTGGTCGACGAACTTTGCTTCTAATTTAAGACTGCTTTTATCTGACATCTGACACCAGGTACAACGCAAATACGTTGGATATCTCATCGTAAATGACAGCTCGCTAATTTCCTTTTATTCTGCAAGCATTCTGCATCTACCGGTTACATTCCTTTACCCACCATCAGGTACATGACAGCTCGCTAAAGGATTGTCAGCTTACTATTGCAGCGAAAACATCCGCAATTTCGGCATTTTGGGTAGTCAAGAGAAGTGTTTGTTGGTCGACGAACTTTGCTTCTAGTTCAGCATTGCTTTTATAATGTCCAATGGGATTTCACATCTGACATTAGGTACAAAGCAAATACGTTGGATATCTCATCGTAAATGACAGCTCGCTAAGCGGCTGCCTGCTTACTATTTCAGAATCAAAATTCGCATTTGAGGCTTTTTGGGTAGTCGAGAGAAGTAATTCGTGGTCGGCGAACTTTGCTTCCAGTTAGGGACTGATTTTATAATGTCGAATGGCATTTAACATCTGAGGCTGGGATCAACGGAAATTCTTTGGGACACATATAACTACGGTGTCTCTAGAATTAATTTACCAATGTTAATTTTAAAGTACACTGACTATTTTTCGCAGCTCGTCTTGGTGACTGATGTGACATATCATATGACTGTATATGTGTGTTGTCTCTTCCACTTTTGAGGATTTCCTTTAATTCTGCAAACATTCTACATCTATCGGTTACATTCCTTTACCCACCATCAGGTACATGACAGCTCGCTAAAGGGTTGTCGGCTTACTATTTCAGCGAAAAAATCTGCAATTTCGGCATTTTCGGTAGACAAGAGAAGTGTTTGTTGGTCGACGAACTTTGCTTTCAGTTAGGGACTGATTTTATAATGTTTAATGGCATTTAACATCTGGGACTGGGATCAACGGAAATTCTTTGGGATACATATAACTACGGTGTCTCTAGAATTAATTTACCAATGTTAATTTTAAAGTACACTGACTATTTTTCGCTGCTTGTCTTAGCGTCTGACGTGAAAGATTATATGCCTGTATATGTGTGTTGCCTCTTCCAGGCAGTCCACGAACTTTTGGGGGTTTCCTTTAATATTGCAAAAATTCTACATCTATCGGTTGCATTCCTTTAGCCAGCATCAGGTACATGACAGCTCGCTAAATGGTTGTCTACGAACTTTGCTTCTAGTTCAGGACTGCTTTTATAATATCCAATGGGATTTCACATCTGACACTAGGTACAACGCGAAACTTGATAGCTCACTAAGCGGCCGCCTGCTTAGTATTTCAGAATCAAAATTCGCAATTGAGGCTTTTCAGGTACTCAAGAGAAGTAATTTGTAGTCGGCGAACGTTGCTTCCAGTTAGGGACTAATTTTATAATGTCGAATGGAATTTAACATCTGAGAAACTTCAACGGAAATCCTTTGGGATACATATAACTACGGTGTCTCTAGAATTAATTTACCAATGTTAATTTTGACAGATTATGTGTTTGTATATGTGTGTTGCTTCTTCCAGGTAGTCCACGAACTTTTCATGATTTCCTTTAGTTCTGCAAAAATTCTACATCTACCCGTTGCATTCCTTTACCCAGCATCAGGTACATGACAGCTCCCTAAATGGTTGTCGACGAACTTTGCTTCTAGTTCAGCACTGCTTTTATAATGTCCAATGTTTTTGAGGATTTCCTCTTATTCTGCAAACATTCTACATCTACCGATTACATTCTTTTACCCACCATCAGGTACATGACAGCTCGCTAAAGGATTGTCGGCTTACTATTTCAGCGAAAAAATAAAAAATTTCGGCATTTTGGGTAGTCAAGAGAAGTGATTGTTGGTCGACCAACTTTGCTTCTAGTTCAGGATTGCTTTTATAATGTCCAATGGGATTTCACATCTGACACTAGGTACAACGCAAACACTTTGGACATCTCATCGTAAATGACAGCTCGCTAAGCGGCTGCCTGCTTACTATTTCAGAATCGAAATTCGCAATTGAGGCTTTTCGGGTAGTCGAGAGAAGTAATTCGTGGTCAGCGAACTTTGCTTTCAGTTAGGGACTGATTTTATAATGTTTAATGGCATTTAACATCGGGGACTGGGATCAACGGAAATTCCTTGGGATACATATAACTACGGTGTCTCTAGAATTAATTTACCAATGTTAATTTTAAAGTACACTGACTATTTTTCGCTGTTTGTCTTAGCGACTGACGTGACAGATTATATGCCTGTATATGTGTGTTGCCTCTTCCAGGCAGTCCACGAACTTTTGGGGGTTACCTTTAATATTGCAAAAATTCTACATCTACTGGTTGCATTCCCTTACACAGCATCAGGTACATGACAGCTTGCTAAAGGGTTGTCGCCTTACTATTTCAGCGAAAAAATCCGCAATTTCGTCATTTTGGGTATTCAAAAGAAGTGTTAGTTGGTCGACGAACTTTGCTTCTATTTTAGGACTGCTTTTATAATGTCCAATGGGATTTTACATCTGACACCAGGTACAACGCAAATACGTTGGATATCTCATCGTAAATGACAGCTCGCTAAGCGGCTGCCTGCTTACTATTTCAGAATAAAAATTCGCAATTGAGGCTTTGTGGGTAGTCGAGAGAAGTAAATCGTGGTCGGCGAACTTTGCTTCCAGTTAGGGACTGATTTTATAATGTCGAATGGCATTTAACATCTGAGACTGGAATCAACGGAAATTCTTTGGGATACATATAACTACGGTGTATCTAGAATTAATTTACCAATGTTAATTTTAAAGTACACTGACTATTTTTCGCAGCTTGTCTTAGTGACTGACGTGACAGATTATATGCCTGTATATGTGTGTTGCTTCTTACAGGTAGTCCACGAACTTTTGAAGATTCCTTTAATTCTGCAAAAATTCTACATCTATCGGTTGCATTCCTTTCCAGCATCAGGTACATGACAGCTCGCTAAATGGTTGTCTACGAACTTTGCTTCTAGTTCAGTACTGCTTTTATAATGTCCAATGGGATTTCACATCTGACACTAGGTACAACGCGAATACTTGACAGCTCACTAAGCGGCTGCCTGCTTAGTATTTCAGAATCAAAATTCGCAATTGAGGCTTTTCGGGTAGTCGAGAGAAGTAATTCGTGGTCGGTGAACTTTGCTTCCAGTTAGGGACTGATTTTATAATGTCGAATGGCATTTAACATCTGAGACTGGGATCAACGGAAATTCTTTGGGATACATATAACTACAGTGTCTCTAGAATTAATTTACCAATGTTAATTTTAAAGTACACTGAGAATTTTTCGCAGCTCGTCTTGGTGACTGACGTGAGAGATTATATGCCTGTATATGTGTGTTGCCTCTTCCAGGTAGTCCACGAACTTTTGAGGATTTCCTTTAATTCTGCAAACATTCTACATCTACCGGTTACATTCCTTTACCCACTATCAGGTACATGACAGCTCACTAGAGGATTGTCGGCTTACTATTGCAGCGAAAACATCCTCAATTTCGGCATTTTGGGTAGTCAAGAGAAGTATTTGTTGGTCGACGAACTATGCTTCATGTTCAGGATTGCTTTTACAATGTCCAATGGGATTTCAGATCTGACACTAGGTACAACGCAAATACTTTGGATATCTCATCGTAAATGACAGCTCGCTAAGCGGCTGCCTGCTTACTATTTCAGAATCAAAATTCGCATTTGAGGCTTTTTGGGTAGTCGAGAGAAGTAATTCGTGGTCGGCGAACTTTGCTTCCAGTTAGGGACTGATTTTATAATGTCGAATGGCATTTAACATCTGAGGCTGGGATCAACGGAAATTCTTTGGGACACATATAACTACGGTGTCTCTAGAATTAATTTACCAATGTTCATTTTAAAGTACACTGACTATTTTTCGCAGCTCGTCTTGGTGACTGATGTGACATATCATATGACTGTATATGTGTGTTGTCTCTTCCACTTTTGAGGATTTCCTTTAATTCTGCAAACATTCTACATCTATCGGTTACATTCCTTTACCTACCATCAGGTACATGACAGCTCGCTAAAGGGTTGTCGACTTACTATTTCAGCGAAAAAAGTGTTTGTTGGTCGACGAACTTTGCTTTCAGTTAGGGACTGATTTTATAATGTTTAATGGCATTTAACATCTGGGACCGGGATCAACGGAAATTCTTTGGGATACATATAACTACGGTGTCTCTAGAATTAATTTACCAATGTTAATTTTAAAGTACACTGACTATTTTTCGCTGCTTGTCTTAGCGTCTGACGTGACAGATTATATGCCTGTATATGTATGTTGCCTCTTCCAGGCAGTCCACGAACTTTTGGGGGTTTCCTTTAATATTGCAAAAATTCTACATCTATCGGTTGCATTCCTTTAGCCAGCATCAGGTACATGACAGCTCGCTAAATGGTTGTCTACGAACTTTGCTTCTAGTTCAGGACTGCTTTTATAATATCCAATGGGATTTCACATCTGACACTAGGTACAACGCGAAACTTGATAGCTCACTAAGCGGCTGCCTGCTTAGTATTTCAGAATCAAAATTCGCAATTGAGGCTTTTCAGGTACTCGAGAGAAGTAATTCGTAGTCGGCGAACGTTGCTTCCAGTTAGGGACTAATTTTATAATGTCGAATGGCATTTAACATCTGAGAAACTTCAACGGAAATCCTTTGGGATACATATAATTACGGTGTCTCTAGAATTAATTTACCAATGTTAATTTTGACAGATTATGTGCCTGTATATGTGTGTTGCTTCTTCCAGGTAGTCCACGAACTTTTCATGATTTCCTTTAGTTCTGCAATAATTCTACATCTACCCATTGCATTCCTTTACCCAGCATCAGGTACATGACAGCTCCCTAAATTGTTGTCGACGAACTTTGCTTCTAGTTCAGCACTGCTTTTATAATGTCCAATGTTTTTGAGGATTTCCTCTTATTCTGCAAACATTATACATCTACCGATTACATTCTTTTACCCACCATCAGGTACATGACAGCTCGCTAAAGGATTGTCGGCTTACTATTTCAGCGAAAAAATAAAAAATTTCGGCATTTTGGGTAGTCCAGAGAAGTGATTGTTGGTCGACGAACTTTGCTTCTAGTTCAGGATTGCTTTTATAATGTCCAATGGGATTTCACATCTGACACTAGGTACAACGCAAACACTTTGGACATCTCATCGTAAATGACAGCTCGCTAAGCGGCTGCCTGCTTACTATTTCAGAATCGAAATTCGCAATTGAGGCTTTTCGGGTAGTCGAGAGAAGTAATTCGTGGTCAGCGAACTTTGCTTTCAGTTAGGGACTGATTTTATAATGTTTAATGGCATTTAACATCGGGGACTGGGATCAACGGAAATTCTTTGGGATACATATAACTACGGTGTCTCTAGAATTAATTTACCAATGTTTATTTTAAAGTACACTGACTATTTTTCGCTGTTTGTCTTAGCGACTGACGTGACAGATTATATGCCTGTATATGTGTGTTGCCTCTTCCAGGCAGTCCACGAACTTTTGGGGGTTACCTTTAATATTGCAAAAATTCTACATCTACTGGTTGCATTCCTTTACACAGCATCAGGTACATGACAGCTCGCTAAAGGGTTGTCGCCTTACTATTTCAGCGAAAAAATCCGCAATTTCGTCATTTTGGGTATTCAAAAGAAGTGTTAGTTGGTCGACGAACTTTGCTTCTATTTTAGGACTGCTTTTATAATGTCCAATGGGATTTTACATCTGACACCAGGTACAACGCAAATACGTTGGATATCTCATCGTAAATGACAGCTCGCTAAGCGGCTGCCTGCTTACTATTTCAGAATAAAAATTCGCAATTGAGGCTTTGTGGGTAGTCGAGAGAAGTAAATCGTGGTCGGCGAACTTTGCTTCCAGTTAGGGACTGATTTTATAATGTCGAATGGCATTTAACATCTGAGACTGGAATTAACGGAAATTCTTTGGGATACATATAACTACGGTGTATCTAGAATTAATTTACCAATGTTAATTTTAAAGTACACTGACTATTTTTCACAGCTTGTCTTAGTGACTGACGTGACAGATTATATGCCTGTATATGTGTGTTGCTTCTTCCAGGTAGTCCACGAACTTTTGAAGATTCCTTTAATTCTGCAAAAATTCTACATCTATCGGTTGCATTCCTTTCCAGCATCAGGTACATGACAGCTCGCTAAATGGTTGTCTACGAACTTTGCTTCTAGTTCAGTACTGCTTTTATAATGTCCAATGGGATTTCACATCTGACACTAGGTACAACGCGAATACTTGACAGCTCACTAAGCGGCTGCCTGCTTAGTATTTCAGAATCAAAATTCGCAATTGAGGCTTTTCGGGTAGTCGAGAGAAGTAATTCGTGGTCGGTGAACTTTGCTTCCAGTTAGGGACCGATTTTATAATGTCGAATGGCATTTAACATCTGAGACTGGGATCAACGGAAATTCTTTGAGATACATATAACTACGGTGTCTCTAGAATTAATTTACCAATGTTTATTTTAAAGTACACTGACTATTTTTCGCAGCTCGTGAAGTGACATATTATATGCCTGTATATGTGTGTTGCCTCTTCCACTTTTGAGGATTTCATTTAATTCTGCAAACATTCTACATCTACCGGTTGCATTCCTTTACCCACCATCAGGTACATGACAGCTCGCTTAAGGATTGTCGGGTTACTATTGCAGCGAAAACATCCGCAATTTCGGTATTTTGGGTAGTCAAGAGAAGTGTTTGTTGGTCGACGAACTTTGCTTCTAGTGCAGGATGGCTTTTATAATGTCCAATGGCATTTCACATCTGACACTAGGTACAACGCAAATACGTTGGATACCTTATCGTAAATGACAGCTCGCAAAGCGGCTGCCTGCTTACTATTTCAGAATCAAAATTCGCATTTGAGGCTTTTTGGGTAGTTGAGAGAAGTAATTCGTGGTCGGCGAACTTTGCTTCCAGTTAGGGACTGATTTTATAATGTCGAATGGCATTTAACATCTGAGACTGGGATCAACGGAAATTCTTTGGGATACATATAACTACAGTGTCTCTAGAATTAATTTACCAATGTTAATTTTAAAGTACACTGAGAATTTTTCGCAGCTCGTCTTGGTGACTGACGTGACAGATTATATGCCTGTATATGTGTGTTGCCTCTTCCAGGTAGTCCACGAACTTTTGAGGATTTCCTTTAATTCTGCAAACATTCTACATCTACCGGTTACATTCCTTTACCCACTATCAGGTACATGACAGCTCACTAAAGGATTGTCGGCTTACTATTGCAGCGAAAACATCCTCAATTTCGGCATTTTGGGTAGTCAAGAGAAGTATTTGTTGGTCGACGAACTATGCTTCTAGTTCAGGATTGCTTTTACAATGTCCAATGGGATTTCAGATCTGACACTAGGTACAACGCAAATACTTTGGACATCTCATCGTATAGGACAGCTCGCTAAGTGACCGCCTGCTTACTATTTCAGAATAAAAATTCGCAATTGAGGCTTTTTGGGTAGTCGAGAAAGTAATTCCTGGTCAGCGAACTTTGCTTCCAGTTAGGGACTGATTTTATAATGTCGAATGGCATTTAACATCTGAGACTGGGATCAACGGAAATTGTTTGAGATACATATAACTACGGTGTATCTAGAATTAATTTACCAATGTTAATTTTAAAGTGCACTGACTATACATATTATATGCCTGTATATGTGTGTTGCCTCTTCCCGGTAGTCCGAGAACTTTTCAGGATTTCCTTTTATCCTGCAAACATTCTACATCTACCGTTTACATTCCTTTACCCACCATCAGGTAGATGACAGCTCGCTTAACGTTTGTCGTCTTACTATTGCAGCGAAAACATCCGCAATTTCGGCATTTTGGGTAGTCAAGAGAAGTGTTTGTTGGTCGACGAACTTTGCTTCTAGTTCAGGATTGCTTTTATAATGTCCAATGGGATTTCACATCTGACACTAGGTACAACGCAAATACGTTGGATATCTCATCGTAAATGACAGCTCGCTAAGCGGCTGCCTGCTTACTATTTCAGAATAAAAATTCGCAATCGAGGCTTTGCGGGTAGTCGAGAGAAGTAAATCGTGGTCGGCGAACTTTGCTTCCAGTTAGGGACTGATTTTATAATGTCGAATGGCATTTAACATCTGAGACTGGAATCAACGGAAATTCTTTGAGATACATATAACTACGGTGTCTCTAGAATTAATTTACCAATGTTTATTTTAAAGTACACTGACTATTTTTCGCAGCTCGTGAAGTGACATATTATATGCCTGTATATGTGTGTTGCCTCTTCCAGGTAGTCCACGAACTTTTGAGGATTTCCTTTAATTCTGCAAACATTCTACATCTATCGGTTACATTCCTTTACCTACCATCAGGTACATGACAGCTCGCTAAAGGGTTGTCGACTTACTATTTCAGCGAAAAAAGTGTTTGTTGGTCGACGAACTTTGCTTTCAGTTAGGGACTGATTTTATAATGTTTAATGGCATTTAACATCTGGGACCGGGATCAACGGAAATTCTTTGGGATACATATAACTACGGTGTCTCTAGAATTAATTTACCAATGTTAATTTTAAAGTACACTGACTATTTTTCGCTGCTTGTCTTAGCGTCTGACGTGACAGATTATATGCCTGTATATGTATGTTGCCTCTTCCAGGCAGTCCACGAACTTTTGGGGGTTTCCTTTAATATTGCAAAAATTCTACATCTATCGGTTGCATTCCTTTAGCCAGCATCAGGTACATGACAGCTCGCTAAATGGTTGTCTACGAACTTTGCTTCTAGTTCAGGACTGCTTTTATAATATCCAATGGGATTTCACATCTGACACTAGGTACAACGCGAAACTTGATAGCTCACTAAGCGGCTGCCTGCTTAGTATTTCAGAATCAAAATTCGCAATTGAGGCTTTTCAGGTACTCGAGAGAAGTAATTCGTAGTCGGCGAACGTTGCTTCCAGTTAGGGACTAATTTTATAATGTCGAATGGCATTTAACATCTGAGAAACTTCAACGGAAATCCTTTGGGATACATATAATTACGGTGTCTCTAGAATTAATTTACCAATGTTAATTTTGACAGATTATGTGTCTGTATATGTGTGTTGCTTCTTCCAGGTAGTCCACGAACTTTTCATGATTTCCTTTAGTTCTGCAATAATTCTACATCTACCCATTGCATTCCTTTACCCAGCATCAGGTACATGACAGCTCCCTAAATTGTTGTCGACGAACTTTGCTTCTAGTTCAGCACTGCTTTTATAATGTCCAATGTTTTTGAGGATTTCCTCTTATTCTGCAAACATTATACATCTACCGATTACATTCTTTTACCCACCATCAGGTACATGACAGCTCGCTAAAGGATTGTCGGCTTACTATTTCAGCGAAAAAATAAAAAATTTCGGCATTTTGGGTAGTCCAGAGAAGTAATTGTTGGTCGACGAACTTTGCTTCTAGTTCAGGATTGCTTTTATAATGTCCAATGGGATTTCACATCTGACACTAGGTACAACGCAAACACTTTGGACATCTCATCGTAAATGACAGCTCGCTAAGCGGCTGCCTGCTTACTATTTCAGAATCGAAATTCGCAATTGAGGCTTTTCGGGTAGTCGAGAGAAGTAATTCGTGGTCAGCGAACTTTGCTTTCAGTTAGGGACTGATTTTATAATGTTTAATGGCATTTAACATCGGGGACTGGGATCAACGGAAATTCTTTGGGATACATATAACTACGGTGTCTCTAGAATTAATTTACCAATGTTTATTTTAAAGTACACTGACTATTTTTCGCTGTTTGTCTTAGCGACTGACGTGACAGATTATATGCCTGTATATGTGTGTTGCCTCTTCCAGGCAGTCCACGAACTTTTGGGGGTTACCTTTAATATTGCAAAAATTCTACATCTACTGGTTGCATTCCTTTACACAGCATCAGGTACATGACAGCTCGCTAAAGGGTTGTCGCCTTACTATTTCAGCGAAAAAATCCGCAATTTCGTCATTTTGGGTATTCAAAAGAAGTGTTAGTTGGTCGACGAACTTTGCTTCTATTTTAGGACTGCTTTTATAATGTCCAATGGGATTTTACATCTGACACCAGGTACAACGCAAATACGTTGGATATCTCATCGTAAATGACAGCTCGCTAAGCGGCTGCCTGCTTACTATTTCAGAATAAAAATTCGCAATTGAGGCTTTGTGGGTAGTCGAGAGAAGTAAATCGTGGTCGGCGAACTTTGCTTCCAGTTAGGGACTGATTTTATAATGTCGAATGGCATTTAACATCTGAGACTGGAATCAACGGAAATTCTTTGGGATACATATAACTACGGTGTATCTAGAATTAATTTACCAATGTTAATTTTAAAGTACACTGACTATTTTTCACAGCTTGTCTTAGTGACTGACGTGACAGATTATATGCCTGTATATGTGTGTTGCTTCTTCCAGGTAGTCCACGAACTTTTGAAGATTCCTTTAATTCTGCAAAAATTCTACATCTATCGGTTGCATTCCTTTCCAGCATCAGGTACATGACAGCTCGCTAAATGGTTGTCTACGAACTTTGCTTCTAGTTCAGTACTGCTTTTATAATGTCCAATGGGATTTCACATCTGACACTAGGTACAACGCGAATACTTGACAGCTCACTAAGCGGCTGCCTGCTTAGTATTTCAGAATCAAAATTCGCAATTGAGGCTTTTCGGGTAGTCGAGAGAAGTAATTCGTGGTCGGTGAACTTTGCTTCCAGTTAGGGACCGATTTTATAATGTCGAATGGCATTTAACATCTGAGACTGGGATCAACGGAAATTCTTTGAGATACATATAACTACGGTGTCTCTAGAATTAATTTACCAATGTTTATTTTAAAGTACACTGACTATTTTTCGCAGCTCGTGAAGTGACATATTATATGCCTGTATATGTGTGTTGCCTCTTCCACTTTTGAGGATTTCATTTAATTCTGCAAACATTCTACATCTACCGGTTGCATTCCTTTACCCACCATCAGGTACATGACAGCTCGCTTAAGGATTGTCGGGTTACTATTGCAGCGAAAACATCCGCAATTTCGGTATTTTGGGTAGTCAAGAGAAGTGTTTGTTGGTCGACGAACTTTGCTTCTAGTGCAGGATGGCTTTTATAATGTCCAATGGCATTTCACATCTGACACTAGGTACAACGCAAATACGTTGGATACCTTATCGTAAATGACAGCTCGCAAAGCGGCTGCCTGCTTACTATTTCAGAATCAAAATTCGCATTTGAGGCTTTTTGGGTAGTTGAGAGAAGTAATTCGTGGTCGGCGAACTTTGCTTCCAGTTAGGGACTGATTTTATAATGTCGAATGGCATTTAACATCTGAGACTGGGATCAACGGAAATTCTTTGGGATACATATAACTACAGTGTCTCTAGAATTAATTTACCAATGTTAATTTTAAAGTACACTGAGAATTTTTCGCAGCTCGTCTTGGTGACTGACGTGACAGATTATATGCCTGTAAATGTGTGTTGCCTCTTCCAGGTAGTCCACGAACTTTTGAGGATTTCCTTTAATTCTGCAAACATTCTACATCTACCGGTTACATTCCTTTACCCACTATCAGGTACATGACAGCTCACTAAAGGATTGTCGGCTTACTATTGCAGCGAAAACATCCTCAATTTCGGCATTTTGGGTAGTCAAGAGAAGTATTTGTTGGTCGACGAACTATGCTTCTAGTTCAGGATTGCTTTTACAATGTCCAATGGGATTTCAGATCTGACACTAGGTACAACGCAAATACTTTGGACATCTCATCGTATAGGACAGCTCGCTAAGTGACCGCCTGCTTACTATTTCAGAATAAAAATTCGCAATTGAGGCTTTTTGGGTAGTCGAGAAAGTAATTCCTGGTCAGCGAACTTTGCTTCCAGTTAGGGACTCATTTTATAATGTCGAATGGCATTTAACATCTGAGACTGGGATCAACGGAAATTGTTTGAGATACATATAACTACGGTGTATCTAGAATTAATTTACCAATGTTAATTTTAAAGTGCACTGACTATACATATTATATGCCTGTATATGTGTGTTGCCTCTTCCCGGTAGTCCGAGAACTTTTCAGGATTTCCTTTTATCCTGCAAACATTCTACATCTACCGTTTCCTCTACCCACCATCAGGTAGATGACAGCTCGCTTAACGTTTGTCGTCTTACTATTGCAGCGAAAACATCCGCAATTTCGGCATTTTGGGTAGTCAAGAGAAGTGTTTGTTGGTCGACGAACTTTGCTTCTAGTTCAGGATTGCTTTTATAATGTCCAATGGGATTTCACATCTGACACTAGGTACAACGCAAATACGTTGGATATCTCATCGTAAATGACAGCTCGCTAAGCGGCTGCCTGCTTACTATTTCAGAATAAAAATTCGCAATCGAGGCTTTGCGGGTAGTCGAGAGAAGTAAATCGTGATCGGCGAACTTTGCTTCCAGTTAGGGACTGATTTTATAATGTCGAATGGCATTTAACATCTGAGACTGGAATCAACGGAAATTCTTTGAGATACATATAACTACGGTGTCTCTAGAATTAATTTACCAATGTTTATTTTAAAGTACACTGACTATTTTTCGCAGCTCGTGAAGTGACATATTATATGCCTGTATATGTGTGTTGCCTCTTCCAGGTAGTCCACGAACTTTTGAGGATTTCCTTTAATTCTGCAAACATTCTACATCTATCGGTTACATTCCTTTACCTACCATCAGGTACATGACAGCTCGCTAAAGGGTTGTCGGCTTACTATTTCAGCGAAAAAATCTGCAATTTCGGCATTTTCGGTAGACAAGAGAAGTGTTTGTTGGTCGACGAACTTTGCTTTCAGTTAGGGACTGATTTTATAATGTTTAATGGCATTTAACATCTGGGACTGGGATCAACGGAAATTCTTTGGGATACATATAACTACGGTGTATCTAGAATTAATTTACCAATGTTAATTTTAAAGTACACTGACTATTTTTCGCAGCTTGTCTTAGTGACTGACGTGACAGATTATATGCCTGTATATGTGTGTTGCTTCTTCCAGGTAGTCCACGAACTTTTGAAGATTCCTTTAATTCTGCAAAACTTCTACATCTATCGGTTGCATTCCTTTCCAGCATCAGGTACATGACAGCTCGCTAAATGGTTGTCTACGAACTTTGCTTCTAGTTCAGTACTGCTTTTATAATGTCCAATGGGATTTCACATCTGACACTAGGTACAACGCGAATACTTGACAGCTCACTAAGCGGCTGCCTGCTTAGTATTTCAGAATCAAAATTCGCAATTGAGGCTTTTCGGGTAGTCGAGAGAAGTAATTCGTGGTCGGTGAACTTTGCTTCCAGTTAGGGACCGATTTTATAATGTCGAATGGCATTTAACATCTGAGACTGGGATCAACGGAAATTCTTTGAGATACATATAAATACGGTGTCTCTAGAATTAATTTACCAATGTTTATTTTAAAGTACACTGACTATTTTTCGCAGCTCGTGAAGTGACATATTATATGCCTGTATATGTGTGTTGCCTCTTCCACTTTTGAGGATTTCATTTAATTCTGCAAACATTCTACATCTACCGGTTGCATTCCTTTACCCACCATCAGGTACATGACAGCTCGCTTAAGGATTGTCGGGTTACTATTGCAGCGAAAACATCCGCAATTTCGGTATTTTGGGTAGTCAAGAGAAGTGTTTGTTGGTCGACGAACTTTGCTTCTAGTGCAGGATGGCTTTTATAATGTCCAATGGGATTTCACATCTGACACTAGGTACAACGCAAATACGTTGGATACCTTATCGTAAATGACAGCTCGCAAAGCGGCTGCCTGCTTACTATTTCAGAATCAAAATTCGCATTTGAGGCTTTTTGGGTAGTTGAGAGAAGTAATTCGTGGTCGGCGAACTTTGCTTCCAGTTAGGGACTGATTTTATAATGTCGAATGGCATTTAACATCACTAAAGGATTGTCGGCTTACTATTGCAGCGAAAACATCCGCAATTTCGACATTTTGGGTAGTCAAGAGAAGTGTTTGTTGGTCGACGAACTTTGCTTCTAGTTCAGGATTGCTTTTATAATGTCAAATGGGATTTCACTTATGACACTAGGTACAAAGCAAACACTTTGGACATCTCATCGTAAAGGACAGCTCGCTAAGTGACCGCCTGCTTACTATTTCAGAATAAAAATTCGCAATTGAGGCTTTTTGGGTAGTCGAGAAAGTAATTCCTGGTCAGCGAACTTTGCTTCCAGTTAGGGACTGATTTTATAATGTCGAATGGCATTTAACATCTGAGACTTTGATCTTCGGAAATTGTTTGAGACACATATAACTACGGTGTCTCTAGAATTAATTTACCAATGTTAATTTTAAAGTGCACTGACTATACAGATTATATGCCTGTATATGTGTGTTGCCTCTTCCCGGTAGTCCGAGAACTTTTCAGGATTTCCTTTTATCCTGCAAACATTCTACATCTACCGTTTACATTCCTTTACCCACCATCAGGTAGATGACAGCTCGCTTAACGTTTGTCGTCTTACTATTGCAGCGAAAACATCCGCAATTTCGGCATTTTGGGTAGTCAAGAGAAGTGTTTGTGGGTCGACGAACTTTGCTTCTAGTTCATAACAACGCAAATACGTTGGATATCTCATCGTAAATGACAGCTCGCTAAGCGGCTGCCTGCTTACTATTTCAGAATCAAAATTCGCAATTCGTGGTCGGCGAACTTTGCTTCCAGTTAATGGCTGATTTTATAATGTCGAATGGCATTTAACATCTGAGACTGGGATCAACGGAAATTCTTTGGGACACATATAACTACGGTGTCTCTAGAAATAATTTACCAATGTTAATTTTAAAGTGCACTGACTATTTTTCGAAGCTTGTCTTAGTGACTGACGTGACAGATTATATGCCTGTATATGTGTGTTGCTTCTTCCAGGTAGTCCACGTACTTTTGAGGATTTCCTTTAATTCTGCAAAAATTCTACATCTATCGGTTGCATTCCTTTAGCCAGCATCAGGTACATGACAGCTCGCTAAATGGTTGTCTACGAACTTTGCTTCTAGTTCAGGACTGCTTTTATAATATCCAATGGGATTTCGCATCTGACACTAGGTACAACGCGAAACTTGATAGCTCACTAAGCGGCTGCCTGCTTAGTATTTCAGAATCAAAATTCGCAATTGAGGCTTTTCGGGTAGTCGAGAAAAGTAATTCGTAGTCGGCGAACGTTGCTTCCAGTTAGGGACTAATTTTATAATGTCGAATGGCATTTAACATCTGAGAAACTTCAACGGAAATCCTTTGGGATACATATAACTACGGTGTCTCTAGAATTAATTTACCAATGTTAATTTTGACAGATTATGTGTCTGTATATGTGTGTTGCTTCTTCCAGGTAGCCCACGAACTTTTCATGATTTCCTTTAATTCTGCAAAAATTCTACATCTACCCGTTGCATTCCTTTACCCAGCATCGGGTACATGACAGCTCCCTAAATGGTTGTCGACGAACTTTGCTTCTAGTTCAGCACTGCTTTTATAATGTCCAATGTTTTTGAGGATTTCCTCTTATTCTGCAAACATTCTACATCTACCGATTACATTCTTTTACCCACTATCAGGTACATGACAGCTCGCTAAAGGATTGTCGGCTTACTATTTCAGCGAAAAAATAAAAAATTTCGGCATTTTGGGTAGTCAAGAGAAGTGATTGTTGGTCGACGAACTTTGCTTCTAGTTCAGGATTGCTTTTATAATGTCCAATGGGATTTCACATCTGACACTAGGTACAACGCAAACACTTTGGACATCTCATCGTAAATGACAGCTCGCTAAGTGACTGCCTGCTTACTATTTCAGAATAAAAATTCGCAATTGAGGCTTTTTGGGTAGTCGAGAAAAGTAATTCCTGGTCAGCGAACTTTGCTTCCAATTAGGGACTGATTTTATAATGTCGAATGGCATTTAACATCTGAGACTTTGATCTTCGGAAATTGTTTGAGATACATATAACTACGGTGTATCTAGAATTAATTTACCAATGTTTATTTCAAAGTACAGTGACTATACAGATTATATGCCTGTATATGTATGTTGCCTCTTCCAGGTAGTCCGAGAACTTTTGAGGATTTCATTTTATTCTGCACACATTCTACATCTACCGGTTATATTCGTTAACCCACCATAAGGTACATGCCAGCTCGCTTACGGATTGTCGGCTTACTATTGCAGCGAAAACATCCGCAATTTCGTCATTTTGGGTATTCAAAAGAAGTGTTTGTTGGTCGACGAACTTTGCTTCTAGTTCAGGATTGCTTTTATTATGTCCAATGGAATTTCACATCTGACACCAGGTACAACGCAAATACGTTGGGTATCTCATCGTAAATGACAGCTCGCTAAGCGGCTGCCTGCTTAGTATTTCAGAATCAAAATCCGCAATTGAGGCTTTTCGGGTAGTCGAGAGAAGTAATTCGTGGTCGGTGAACTTTGCTTCCAGTTAGGGACTGATTTTATAATGTCGAATGGCATTTAACATCTGAGACTGGGATCAACGGAAATTCTTTGAGATACATATAACTACGGTGTCTCTAGAATTAATTTACCAATGTTTATTTTAAAGTACACTGACTATTTTTCGCAGCTCGTGAAGTGACATATTATATGCCTGTATATGTGTGTTGCCTCTTCCACTTTTGAGGATTTCATTTAATTCTGCAAACATTCTACATCTACCGGTTGCATTCCTTTACCCACCATCAGGTACATGACAGCTCGCTTAAGGATTGTCGGGTTACTATTGCAGCGAAAACATCCGCAATTTCGGTATTTTGGGTAGTCAAGAGAAGTGTTTGTTGGTCGACGAACTTTGCTTCTAGTGCAGGATGGCTTTTATAATGTCCAATGGGATTTCACATCTGACACTAGGTACAATGCAAATACGTTGGATACCTTATCGTAAATGACAGCTCGCAAAGCGGCTGCCTGCTTACTATTTCAGAATCAAAATTCGCATTTGAGGCTTTTTGGGTAGTTGAGAGAAGTAATTCGTGGTCGGCGAACTTTGCTTCCAGTTAGGGACTGATTTTATAATGTCGAATGGCATTTAACATCTGAGACTGGGGTCAACGGAAATTCTTTGGGATACATATAACTACAGTGTCTCTAGAATTAATTTACCAATGTTAATTTTAAAGTACACTGAGAATTTTTCGCAGCTCGTCTTGGTGACTGACGTGACAGATTATATGCCTGTATATGTGTGTTGCCTCTTCCAGGTAGTCCACGAACTTTTGAGGATTTCCTTTAATTCTGCAAACATTCTACATCTACCGGTTACATTCCTTTACCCACTATCAGGTACATGACAGCTTACTAACGGATTGTCGGCTTACTATTGCAGCGAAAACATCCTCAATTTCGGCATTTTGGGTAGTCAAGAGAAGTATTTGTTGGTCGACGAACTATGCTTCTAGTTCAGGATTGCTTTTACAATGTCCAATGGGATTTCAGATCTGACACTAGGTACAACGCAAATACTTTGGATATCTCATCGCTCGCTAAGCGGCTGTCTGCTTACTATTTCAGAATCAAAATTAGCATTTGAGGCTTTTTGGGTAGTCGGGAGAAGTAATTCGTGGTCAGCGAACTTTGCTTCCAGTTAGGGACTGATTTTAAAATGTCGAATGGCATTTAACATCACTAAAGGATTGTCGGCTTACTATTGCAGCGAAAACATCCGCAATTTCGACATTTTGGGTAGTCAAGAGAAGTGTTTGTTGGTCGACGAACTTTGCTTCTAGTTCAGGATTGCTTTTATAATGTCAAATGGGATTTCACTTATGACACTAGGTACAAAGCAAACACTTTGGACATCTCATCGTAAAGGACAGCTCGCTAAGTGACCGCCTGCTTACTATTTCGGAATAAAAATTCGCAATTGAGGCTTTTTGGGTAGTCGAGAAAGTAATTCCTGGTCAGCGAACTTTGCTTCCAGTTAGGGACTGATTTTATAATGTCGAATGGCATTTAACATCTGAGACTTTGATCTTCGGAAATTGTTTGAGATACATATAACTACGGTGTCTCTAGAATTAATTTACCAATGTTAATTTTAAAGTGCACTGACTATACAGATTATATGCTTGTATATGTGTGTTGCCTCTTCCCGGTAGTCCGAGAACTTTTCAGGATTTCCTTTTATCCTGCAAACATTCTACATCTACCGTTTGCATTCCTTTACCCACCATCAGGTAGATGACAGCTCGCTTAACGTTTGTCGTCTTACTATTGCAGCGAAAACATCCGCAATTTCGGCATTTTGGGTAGTCAAGAGAAGTGTTTGTTGGTCGACGAACTTTGCTTCTAGTTCAGGATTGCTGACACTAGGTACAACGCAAATACGTTGGATATCTCATCGTAAATGACAGCTCGCTAAGCGGCTGCCTGCTTACTATTTCAGAATCAAAATTCGCAATTGCGGCTTTTTGGGTAGTTGAGAGAAGTAATTCGTGGTCGGCGAACTTTGCTTCCAGTTAATGGCTGATTTTATAATGTCGAATGGCATTTAACATCTGAGACTGGGATCAACAGAAATTCTTTGGGACACATATAACTACGGTGTCTCTAGAAATAATTTACCAATGTTCATTTTAAAGTGCACTGACTATTTTTCGAAGCTTGTCTTAGTGACTGACGTGACAGATTATATGCCTGTATATGTGTGTTGCTTCTTCCAGGAAGTCCACGTACTTTTGAGGATTTCCTTTAATTCTGCAAAAATTTTACATCTAGCGATTGCATTCCTTTACCCAGCAACAGGTACATGACAGCTCGCTAAATGGTTGTCTACGAACTTTGCTTCTAGTTCAGGACTGCTTTTATAATGTCCAATGGGATTTCACATCTGACACTAGGTACAACGCGAATACTTGACAGCTCATTAAGCGTATTTCAGAATCAAAATTCGCAATTGAGGCTTTTCGGGTAGTCGAGAGAAGTAATTCGTGGTCGGTGAACTTTGCTTCCAGTTAGGGACTGATTTTATAATGTAGAATGGCATTTAACATCTGAGACTGGGATCAACGGAAATTCTTTGGGATATATATAACTACGGTGTCTCTAGAATTAATTTACCAATGTTAATTTTAAAGTACACTAACTATTTTTCGCTGTTTGTCTTAGCGACTGACGTCACAGATTATATGCCTGTATATGTGTGTTGCCTCTTCCAGGCAGTCCACGAACTTTTGGGGGTTACCTTTAATATTGCAAAAATTCTACATCTACTGATTGCATTCCTTTACACAGCATCAGGTACATGACAGCTCGCTAAAGGGTTGTCGCCTTACTATTTCAGCGAAAAAATCCGCAATTTCGTCATTTTGGGTATTCAAAAGAAGTGTTAGTTGGTCGACGAACTTTGCTTCTATTTTAGGACTGCTTTTATAATGTCCAATGGGATTTTACATCTGACACCAGGTACAACGCAAATACGTTGGATATCTCATCGTAAATGACAGCTCGCTAAGCGGCTGCCTGCTTACTATTTCAGAATAAAAATTCGCAATTGAGGCTTTGTGGGTAGTCGAGAGAAGAAAATCGTGGTCGGCGAACTTTGCTTCCAGTTAGGGACTGATTTTATAATGTCGAATGGCATTTAACATCTGAGACTGGGATCAACGGAAATTCTTTGAGATACATATAACTACGGTGTCTCTAGAATTAATTTACCAATGTTTATTTTAAAGTACACTGACTATTTTTCGCAGCTCGTGAAGTGACATATTATATGCCTGTATATGTGTGTTGCCTCTTCCACTTTTGAGGATTTCATTTAATTCTGCAAACATTCTACATCTACCGGTTGCATTCCTTTACCCACCATCAGGTACATGACAGCTCGCTTAAGGATTGTCGGGTTACTATTGCAGCGAAAACATCCGCAATTTCGGTATTTTGGGTAGTCAAGAGAAGTGTTTGTTGGTCGACGAACTTTGCTTCTAGTGCAGGATGGCTTTTATAATGTCCAATGGGATTTCACATCTGACACTAGGTACAATGCAAATACGTTGGATACCTTATCGTAAATGACAGCTCGCAAAGCGGCTGCCTGCTTACTATTTCAGAATCAAAATTCGCATTTGAGGCTTTTTGGGTAGTTGAGAGAAGTAATTCGTGGTCGGCGAACTTTGCTTCCAGTTAGGGACTGATTTTATAATGTCGAATGGCATTTAACATCTGAGACTGGGGTCAACGGAAATTCTTTGGGATACATATAACTACAGTGTCTCTAGAATTAATTTACCAATGTTAATTTTAAAGTACACTGAGAATTTTTCGCAGCTCGTCTTGGTGACTGACGTGACAGATTATATGCCTGTATATGTGTGTTGCCTCTTCCAGGTAGTCCACGAACTTTTGAGGATTTCCTTTAATTCTGCAAACATTCTACATCTACCGGTTACATTCCTTTACCCACTATCAGGTACATGACAGCTCACTAACGGATTGTCGGCTTACTATTGCAGCGAAAACATCCTCAATTTCGGCATTTTGGGTAGTCAAGAGAAGTATTTGTTGGTCGACGAACTATGCTTCTAGTTCAGGATTGCTTTTACAATGTCCAATGGGATTTCAGATCTGACACTAGGTACAACGCAAATACTTTGGATATCTCATCGCTCGCTAAGCGGCTGTCTGCTTACTATTTCAGAATCAAAATTAGCATTTGAGGCTTTTTGGGTAGTCGGGAGAAGTAATTCGTGGTCAGCGAACTTTGCTTCCAGTTAGGGACTGATTTTAAAATGTCGAATGGCATTTAACATCACTAAAGGATTGTCGGCTTACTATTGCAGCGAAAACATCCGCAATTTCGACATTTTGGGTAGTCAAGAGAAGTGTTTGTTGGTCGACGAACTTTGCTTCTAGTTCAGGATTGCTTTTATAATGTCAAATGGGATTTCACTTATGACACTAGGTACAAAGCAAACACTTTGGACATCTCATCGTAAAGGACAGCTCGCTAAGTGACCGCCTGCTTACTATTTCGGAATAAAAATTCGCAATTGAGGCTTTTTGGGTAGTCGAGAAAGTAATTCCTGGTCAGCGAACTTTGCTTCCAGTTAGGGACTGATTTTATAATGTCGAATGGCATTTAACATCTGAGACTTTGATCTTCGGAAATTGTTTGAGATACATATAACTACGGTGTCTCTAGAATTAATTTACCAATGTTAATTTTAAAGTGCACTGATTATACAGATTATATGCTTGTATATGTGTGTTGCCTCTTCCCGGTAGTCCGAGAACTTTTCAGGATTTCCTTTTATCCTGCAAACATTCTACATCTACCGTTTGCATTCCTTTACCCACCATCAGGTAGATGACAGCTCGCTTAACGTTTGTCGTCTTACTATTGCAGCGAAAACATCCGCAATTTCGGCATTTTGGGTAGTCAAGAGAAGTGTTTGTTGGTCGACGAACTTTGCTTCTAGTTCAGGATTGCTGACACTAGGTACAACGCAAACACGTTGGATATCTCATCGTAAATGACAGCTCGCTAAGCGGCTGCCTGCTTACTATTTCAGAATCAAAATTCGCAATTGCGGCTTTTTGGGTAGTTGAGAGAAGTAATTCGTGGTCGGCGAACTTTGCTTCCAGTTAATGGCTGATTTTATAATGTCGAATGGCATTTAACATCTGAGACTGGGATCAACAGAAATTCTTTGGGACACATATAACTACGGTGTCTCTAGAAATAATCTACCAATGTTCATTTTAAAGTGCACTGACTATTTTTCGAAGCTTGTCTTAGTGACTGACGTGACAGATTATATGCCTGTATATGTGTGTTGCTTCTTCCAGGAAGTCCACGTACTTTTGAGGATTTCCTTTAATTCTGCAAAAATTTTACATCTAGCGATTGCATTCCTTTACCCAGCAACAGGTACATGACAGCTCGCTAAATGGTTGTCTACGAACTTTGCTTCTAGTTCAGGACTGCTTTTATAATGTCCAATGGGATTTCACATCTGACACTAGGTACAACGCGAATACTTGACAGCTCATTAAGCGTATTTCAGAATCAAAATTCGCAATTGAGGCTTTTCGGGTAGACGAGAGAAGTAATTCGTGGTCGGTGAACTTTGCTTCCAGTTAGGGACTGATTTTATAATGTAGAATGGCATTTAACATCTGAGACTGGGATCAACGGAAATTCTTTGGGATACATATAACTACGGTGTCTCTAGAATTAATTTACCAATGTTAATTTTAAAGTACACTAACTATTTTTCGCTGTTTGTCTTAGCGACTGACGTGACAGATTATATGCCTGTATATGTGTGTTGCCTCTTCCAGGCAGTCCACGAACTTTTGGGGGTTACCTTTAATATTGCAAAAATTCTACATCTACTGATTGCATTCCTTTACACAGCATCAGGTACATGACAGCTCGCTAAAGGGTTGTCGCCTTACTATTTCAGCGAAAAAATCCGCAATTTCGTCATTTTGGGTATTCAAAAGAAGTGTTAGTTGGTCGACGAACTTTGCTTCTATTTTAGGACTGCTTTTATAATGTCCAATGGGATTTTACATCTGACACCAGGTACAACGCAAATACGTTGGATATCTCATCGTAAATGACAGCTCGCTAAGCGGCTGCCTGCTTACTATTTCAGAATAAAAATTCGCAATTGAGGCTTTGTGGGTAGTCGAGAGAAGAAAATCGTGGTCGGCGAACTTTGCTTCCAGTTAGGGACTGATTTTATAATGTCGAATGGCATTTAACATCTGAGACTGGGATCAACGGAAATTCTTTGGGATACATATAACTACAGTGTCTCTAGAATTAATTTACCAATGTTAATTTTAAAGTACACTGAGAATTTTTCGCAGCTCGTCTTAGTGACTGACGTGACAGATTATATGCCTGTATATGTGTGTTGCCTCTTCCAGGTAGTCCACGAACTTTTGAGGATTTCCTTTAATTCTGCAAACATTCTACATCTACCGGTTACATTCCTTTACCCACTATCAGGTACATGACAGCTCACTAAAGGATTGTCGGCTTACTATTGCAGCGAACACATCCTCAATTTCGGCATTTTGGGTAGTCAGGAGAAGTGTTTGTTGGTCGACGAACTATGCTTCTGTTTCAGGATTGCTTTTATAATGTCAAATGGGATTTCACTTATGACACTAGGTACAAAGCAAACACTTTGGACATCTCATCGTAAAGGACAGCTCGCTAAGTGACCGCCTGCTTACTATTTCAGAATAAAAATTCGCAATTGAGGCTTTTTGGGTAGTCGAGAAAGTAATTCCTGGTCAGCGAAATTTGCTTCCAGTTAGGGACTGATTTTATAATGTCGAATGGCATTTAACATCTGAGACTTTGATCTTCGGAAATTGTTTGAGATACATATAACTACGGTGTCTCTAGAATTAATTTACCAATGTTAATTTTAAAGTGCACTGACTATACAGATTATATGCCTGTATATGTGTGTTGCCTCTTCCCGGTAGTCCGAGAACTTTTCAGGATTTCCTTTTATCCTGCAAACATTCTACATCTACCGTTTACATTCCTTTACCCACCATCAGGTAGATGACAGCTCGCTTAACCTTTGTCGTCTTACTATTGCAGCGAAAACATCCGCAATTTCGGCATTTTGGGTAGTCAGAAGTGTTTGTTGGTCGACGAACTATGCTTCTAGTTCAGGATTGCTTTTACAATGTCCAATGGGATTTCAGATCTGATACTAGGTACAACTCAAATACTTTGGATATCTCATCGCAAATGACAGCTCGCTAAGCGGCTGCCTGCTTACTATTTCAGAATCAAAATTCGCATTTGAGGCTTTTTGGGTAGTCGGGAGAAGTAATTCGTGGTCGGCGAACTTTGCTTCCAGTTAGGGACTGATTTTATAATGTCAAATGGCATTTAACATCTGAGACTGGGATCAACGGAAATTCTTTGGGATACATATAACTACGGTGTCTCTAGAATTAATTTACCAATGTTAATTTTAAAGTACACTAACTATTTTTCGCTGTTTGTCTTAGCGACTGACGTGACAGATTATATGCCTGTATATGTGTGTTGCTTCTTCCAGGAAGTCCACGTACTTTTGAGGATTTCCTTTAATTCTGCAAAAATTTTACATCTAGCGATTGCATTCCTTTACCCAGCAACAGGTACATGGCAGCTCGCTAAATGGTTGTCTACGAACTTTGCTTCTAGTTCAGTACTGCTTTTATAATGTCCAATGGGATTTCACATCTGACACTAGGTACAACGCGAATACTTGACAGCTCACTAAGCGGCTGCCTGCTTAGTATTTCAGAATCAAAATTCGCAATTGAGGCTTTTCGGGTAGTCGAGAGAAGTAATTCGTGGTCGGTGAACTTTGCTTCCAGTTAGGGACTGATTTTATAATGTCGAATGGCATTTAACATCTGAGACTGGGATCAACGGAAATTCTTTGAGATACATATAACTACGGTGTCTCTAGAATTAATTTACCAATGTTTATTTTAAAGTACACTGACTATTTTTCGCAGCTCGTGAAGTGACATATTATATGCCTGTATATGTGTGTTGCCTCTTCCACTTTTGAGGATTTCCTTTAATTCTGCAAACATTCTACATCTACCGGTTGCATTCCTTTACCCACCATCAGGTACATGACAGCTCACTAAAGGATTGTCGGCTTACATCCTCAATTTCGGCATTTTGGGTAGTCAAGAGAAGTGTTTGTTGGTCGACGAACTATGCTTCTAGTTCAGGATTGCTTTTACAATGTCCAATGGGATTTCAGATCTGACACTAGGTACAACGCAAATACTTTGGATATCTCATCGCAAATGACAGCTCGCTAAGCGGCTGCCTGCTTACTATTTCAGAATCAAAATTCGCATTTGAGGCTTTTTGGGTAGTCGGGAGAAATAATTCGTGGTCAGCGAACTTTGCTTCCAGTTAGGGACTGATTTTAAAATGTCGAATGGCATTTAACATCACTAAAGGATTGTCGGCTTACTATTGCAGCGAAAACATCCGCAATTTCGACATTTTGGGTAGTCAAGAGAAGTGTTTGGTGGTCGACGAACTTTGCTTCTAGTTCAGGATTGCTTTTATAATGTCAAATGGGATTTCACTTATGACACTAGGTACAAAGCAAACACTTTGGACATCTAATCGTAAAGGACAGCTCGCTAAGTGACCGCCTGCTTACTATTTCAGAATAAAAATTCGCAATTGAGGCTTTTTGGGTAGTCGAGAAAGTAATTCCTGGTCAGCGAACTTTGCTTCCAGTTAGGGACTGATTTTATAATGTCGAATGGCATTTAACATCTGAGACTTTGATCTTCGGAAATTGTTTGAGATACATATAACTACGATGTCTCTAGAATTAATTTACCAATGTTAATTTTAAAGTGCACTGACTATACAGATTATATGCCTGTATATGTGTGTTGCCTCTTCCCGGTAGTCCGAGAACTTTTCAGGATTTCCTTTTATCCTGCAAACATTCTACATCTACCGTTTACATTCCTTTACCCACCATCAGGTAGATGACAGCTCGCTTAACCTTTGTCGTCTTACTATTGCAGCGAAAACATCCGCAATTTCGGCATTTTGGGTAGTCAAGAGAAGTGTTTGTTGGTCGACGAACTTTGCTTCTAGTTCAGGATTGCTTTTATAATGTCCAATGGGATTTCACATCTGACACTAGGTACAACGCAAATACGTTGGATATCTCATCGTAAATGACAGCTCGCTAAGCGGCTGCCTGCTTACTATTTCAGAATCAAAATTCGCAATTGCGGCTTTTTGGGTAGTCGAGAGAAGTAATTCGTGGTCGGCGAACTTTGCTTCCAGTGAATGGCTGATTTTATAATGTCGAATGGCATTTAACATCTGAGACTGGGATCAACGGAAATTCTTTGGGACACATATAACTACGGTGTCTCTAGAAATAATTTACCAATGTTCATTTTAAAGTGCACTGACTATTTTTCGAAGCTTGTCTTAGTGACTGACGTGACAGATTATATGCCTGTATATGTGTGTTGCTTCTTCCAGGTAGTCCACGTACTTTTGAGGATTTCCTTTAATTCTGCAAAAATTTTACATCTAGCGATTGCATTCCTTTACCCAGCAACAGGTACATGACAGCTCGCTAAATGGTTGTCTACGAACTTTGCTTCTAGTTCAGGACTGCTTTTATAATGTCCAATAGGATTTCACATCTGACACTAGGTACAACGCGAATACTTGACAACTCATTAAGCGGCTGCCTGCTTAGTATTTCAGAATCAAAATTCGCAATTGAGGCTTTTCGGGTAGTCGAGAGAAGTAATTCGTGGTCGGTGAACTTTGCTTCCAGTTAGGGACTGATTTTATAATGTAGAATGGCATTTAAGACTGGGATCAACGGAAATTCTTTGGGATACATATAACTACGGTGTCTCTAGAATTAATTTACCAATGTTAATTTTAAAGTACACTGACTAAACAGATTATATGCCTGTATATGTGTGTTGCCTCTTCCCGGTAGTCCGAGAACTTTTGAGGATTTCCTTTTATTCTGCAAACATTCTACATCTACCGGTTACATTAATTTACCCACCATTAGGTACATGACAGCTCGCTAAAGGATTGTCGGCTTACTATTGCAGCGAAAACATTCTCAATTTCGGCATTTTGGTTAGTCAAGAGAAGTGTTTGTTGGTCGACGAACTATGCTTCTAGTTCAGGATTGCATTTATAATGTTCAATTGGATTTCAGATCTGACACTAGGTACAACGCAAATACTTTGGATATCTCATCGTAAATGACAGCTCGCTAAGCGGCTGCCTGCTTACTATTTCAGAATCAAAATTCGCGATTGAGGCTTTTTGGGTAGTCGAGAGAAACAATTCGTGGTCGGCGAACTTTGCTTCCAGTTATGGACTGATTTTATAATGTTGAATGGCATTTAACATATGAGACTGGGATCAACGGAAATTCTTTGGGATACATATAACTACGGTGTCTCTAGAATTAATTTACCAATGTTAATTTTAAAGTACACAGACTATTTTTCGCTGCTTGTCTTAGTGACTGACGTGACAGATTATATGCCTGTATATGTGTGTTGCCTCTTCCTCTGACTACGAACTTTTGAGGATTTCCTTTAATATTGCAAAAATTCTACATCTACCGGTTGCACTCCTTTACACAGCATGAGGTACATGACAGCTCGCGAAAGGGTTGTCGGCTTATTATTTCAGCGAAAAAATCCGCAATTGCGTCATTTTGGGTATTCAAAAGAAGTGATTGTTGGTCGACGAACTTTGCTTCTATTTTAGGACTGCTTTTATAATGTCCAATGGGATTTCACATCTGACACCAAGTACAACGCAAATACGTTGGATATCTCATCGTAAATGACAGCTCGCTAAGCGGCTGCCTGCTTACTATTTCAGAATAAAAATTCGCAATTGAGGCTTTTTGGGTAGTCGAGAAAAGTAATTCGTGGTCGGCGAACTTTGCTTCCAGTTAGGGACTGATTTTATAATGTCGAATGGCATTTAACATCTGAGACTAGGATCAACGGAAATTCTTTGGGATACACATAACACGGTGTCTCTAGAATTAATTTATTAATGTTAATTTTAAAGTACACTGACTATACAGATTATATGCCTGTATGTGTGTTGCTTCTTCCAAGTAGTCCACGATCTTTTGAGGATTTCCTTTAATTCTACAAGAATTCTACATCTATCGGTTGCATTCCTTTACCCAGCATCAGATACATGACTGCTCGCTAAATGGTTGTCTACGAACTTTGTTTCTAGTTCAGGACTGCTGTTATAATGTCCAATGGGATTTCACATCTGACACTAAGTACAACGCGAATACTTGACAGCACACTAAGCGGCTGCCTGCTTAGTATTTCAGAATCAAAATTCGCAATTGAGGCTTTTCAAGTAGTCGAGAGAAGTAATTCGTAGTCGGTGAACTTTGCTTCCAGTTAGGGACTGACTTTATAATGTCAAATGGCATTTAACATCTGAGACTGGGATCAACGGAAATTGTTTGGGATACATACATGACAGCTCTCTTAAGGGTTGTCCGCTTCCTATTTCAGCGAAAAAATCCGCAATTTCGGCACTTTGGGTAGTCAAGAGAAGTGTTTGTTGGTCTACGAACTTTGTTTCTTGATCAGGATTGCTTTTATAATGTCCAACGGGATTTCACATCTGACCCTAGGTACAACGCAAATACTTTGGATATCTCATCGTAAATGACAGCTCGCTAAGCGGCTGCCTGCTTACTATTTCAGATTCAACATTTTTAATTGCGGCCTCTTGGGTAGACGGGGGAAGTAATTCGTGGTCGGCGAACGTTGCTTCCAGTTAGGGACTGATTTTATAATGTCGAATGGCATTTAACATCTGAGGCTGGGATCAACGGAAATTCCTTGGGATACATATAACTACGGTGTCTCTAGAATTAATTTACCTATGTTAATTTTAAATTACACTGACTATACAGATCATATGCCTGTATATGTGTGTTGCCTCTTCCCGGTAGTCAGAGAACTTTTGAGGATTTCCTTTTATTCTGCAAGCATTCTGCATCTACCGGTTACATTCCTTTACCCACCCTCAGGTACATGACAGCTCGCTAAAGGATTGTCAGCTTACTATTGCAGCGAAAACATCCGCAATTTCGGCATTTTGGGTAGTCAAGAGAAGTGTTTGTTGGTCGACGAACTTTGCTTCTAGTTCAGCATTGCTTTTATAATGTCCAATGGGATTTCACATCTGACACTAGGTACAAAGCAAATACGTTGGATATCTCATCGTAAATGACAGCTCGCTAAGCGGCTGCCTGCTTACTATTTCAGAATCAAAATTCGCAATTGAGGCTTTTTGGGTAGTCGAGAGAAGTAATTCGTGGTCGGCGAACTTTGCTTCCAGTTAGGGACTGATTTTATAATGTCGAATGGCATTTAACATCTGAGGCTGGGATCAACGGAAATTCTTTGGGACACCTATAACTACGGTGTCTCTAGAATTAATTTACCAATGTTCATTTTAAATTACACTGACTATACAGATCACATGCCTGTATATGTGTGTTGCCTCTTCCCGGTAGTCCGAGAACTTTTGAGGATTTCCTTTTATTCTGCAAGCATTCTGCATCTACCGGTTACATTCCTTCACCCACCATCAGGTACATGACAGCTCGCTAAAGGATTGTCAGCTTACTATTGCAGCGAAAACATCCGCAATTTCGGCATTTTGGGTAGTCAAGAGAAGTGTTTGTTGGTCGACGGACTTTGCTTCTAGTTCAGCATTGCTTTTATAATGTCCAATGGGATTTCACATCTGACACTAGGTACAAAGCAAATACGTTGGATATCTCATCGTAAATGACAGCTCGCTAGGCGGCTGCCTGCTTTCTATTTCAGAATCAAAATTCGCAATTGAGGCTTTTTGGGTAGACGAGAGAAGTAATTCGTGGTCGGCGAACTTTGCTTCCAGTAAGGGACTGATTTTATAATGTCGAATGGCATTTAACATCTGAGGCTGGGATCAATGGAAATTCTTTGGGACACATATAACTACGGTGTCTCTAGAATTAATTTACCAATGTTCATTTTAAAGTACACTGACTATTTTTCGCAGCTCGTCTTGGTGACTGATGTGACATACACTTTTGAGAATTTCCTTTAATTCTGCAAACATTCTACATCTATCGGTTACATTCCTTTACCTACCATCAGGTACATGACAGCTCGCTAATGGGTTGTCGACTTACTATTTCAGCGAAAAAATCTGTAATTTCGGCATTTTCGGTAGTCAAGAGAAGTGTTTGCTGGTCGACGAACTTTGCTTTCAGTTAGGGACTGATTTTATAATGTTTAATGGCATTTAACATCTGGGACTGGGATCAACGGAAATTCTTTGGGATACATATAACTACGTTGTCTCTAGAATTAATTTACCAATGTTAATTTTAAAGTACACTGACTATTTTTCGCTGCTTGTCTTAGCGACTGACGTGACAGATTCTATGCCTGTATATGTGTGTTGCCTCTTCCAGGCAGTCCACGAACTTTTGTGGGTTTCCTTTTATATTGCAAAAATTCTACATCTTCCGATTGCATTCCTTTACACCGCATCAGGTACATGACAGCTCGCTAAAGGGTTGTCGGCTTACTATTTCAGCGAAAAAATCCGCAATTTCGTCATTTTGGGTATTCAAAAGAAGTGTTTGTTGGTCGACGAACTTTGCTTCTAATTTAAGACTGCTTTTATAATGTCCAATGGGATTTGACATCTGACACCAGGTACAACGCAAATACGTTGGATATCTCATCGTAAATGACAGCTCGCTAAGCGGCTGCCTGCTTACTATTTCAGAATAAAAATTAGCAATTGAGGCTTTTTGGGTAGTCGAGAAAAGTAATTCGTGGTCGGCGAACTTTGCTTCCAGTTAGGGACTGATTTTATAATGTCGAATGGCATTTAACATCTGAGACTAGGATCAACGAAAATTCTTTGGGATACACATAACACGGTGTCTCTAGAATTAATTTACCAATGTTAATTTTAAAGTACACTGACTATACAGATTATATGCCTGTATGTGTTGCTTCTTCCAGGTAGTCCACGAACTTTTGAGGATTTCCTTTAATTCTACAAGAATTCTACATCTATCGGTTGCATTCCTTTACCCAGCATCAGATATATGACAGCTCGCTAAATGGTTGTCTACGAACTTTGTTTCTAGTTCAGGACTGCTGTTATAATGTCCAATGGGATTTCACATCTGACACTAGGTACAACGCGAATACTTGACAGCTCACTAAGCGGCTGCCTGTTTAGTATTTCAGAATCAAAATTCGCAATTGAGGCTTTTCGGGTAGTCGAGAGAAGTAATTCGTAGTCGGTGAACTTTGCTTCCAGTTAGGGACTGATTTTATAATGTCGAATGCCATTTAACATCTGAGACTGCAATCAACGGAAATTCTTTGGGATACATACATGACAGCTCTCTAAAGGGTTGTCCGCTTCCTATTTCAGCGAATAAATCCGCAATTTTGGCACTTTGGGTAGTCAAGAGAAGTGTTTGTTGGTCTACGAACTTTGTTTCTAGATCAGGATTGCTTTTATAATGTCCAATGGGATTTCAGATCTGACACTAGGTACAACGCAAATACTTTGGATATCTCATCGTAAATGACAGCTCGCTAAGCGGCTGCCTGCTTACTATTTCAGAATCAACATTTTTAATTGCGGTCTCTTGGGCAGACGGGAGAAGTAATTCGTGGGCGGCGAACTTTGCTTCCAGTTAGGGACTGATTTTATAATGTCGAATGCCATTTAACATCTGAGACTGCAATCAACGGAAATTCTTTGGGATACATACATGACAGCTCTCTAAAGGGTTGTCCGCTTCCTATTTCAGCGAAAAAATCCGCAATTTTGGCACTTTGGGTAGTCAAGAGAAGTGTTTGTTGGTCTACGAACTTTGTTTCTAGATCAGGATTGCTTTTATAATGTCCAATGGGATTTCACATCTGACACTAGGTACAAAGCAAATACGTTGGATATCTCATCGTAAATACAGTACAGATCACATGCCTGTATATGTGTGTTGCCTCTTCCCGGTAGTCCGAGAACTTTTGAGGATTTCCTTTTATTCTGCAAGCATTCTGCATCTACCGGTTACATTCCTTCACCCACCATCAGGTACATGACAGCTCGCTAAAGGATTGTCAGCAATTTCGGCATTTTGGCTAGTCAAGAGAAGTGTTTGTTGGTCGACGAACTTTGCTTCTAGTTCAGCATTGCTTTTATAATGTCCAATGGGATTTCACATCTGACACTAGGTAGAAAGCAAATACGTTGGATATCTCATCGTAAATGACAGCTCGCTAAGCGGCTGCCTGCTTACTATTTCAGAATCAAAATTCGCAATTGAGGCTTTTTGGGTAGTCGAGAGAAGTAATTCGTGGTCGGCGAACTTTGCTTCCAGTTAGGGACTGATTTTATAATGTCGAATGGCATTTAACATCTGAGGCTGGGATCAATGGAAATTCTTTGGGACACATATAACTACGGTGTCTCTAGAATTAATTTACCAATGTTCATTTTAAAGTACACTGACTATTTTTCGCAGCTCGTCTTGGTGACTGATGTGACATATCAAATGACTGTATATGTGTGTTGCCTCTTCCACTTTTGAGGATTTCCTTTAATTCTGCAAACATTCTACATCTATCGGTTACATTCCTTTACCTACCATCAGGTACATGACTGCTCGCTAAAGGGTTGTCGACTTACTATTTCAGCGAAAAAATCTGTAATTTCGGCATTTTTGGTAGTCAAGAGAAGTGTTTGCTGGTCGACGAACTTTGATTCTAGTTCAGGACTGTTTTTATAATGTCCAATGGGATTTCACATCTGACACCAGGTACAACGCAAATACGTTGGGTATCTCATCGTATATGACAGCTCGCTAAGCGGCTGCCTGCTTACTATTTCAGAATCGAAATTCGCAATTGAGGGTTTTCGGGTAGTCGAGAGAAGCAATTCGTGTTCAGCGAACTTTGCTTTCAGTTAGGGACTGATTTTATAATGTTTAATGGAATTTAACAGCGGGGACTGGGATCAACGGAAATTCTTTGGGATACATATAACTACGGCGTCTCTAGAATTAATTTACCAATGTTAATTTTAAAGTACACTGAGAATTTTTCGCAGCTCGTCTTAGTGACTGACGTGACAGATTATATGCCTGTATATGTGTGTTGCCTCTTCCAGGTAGTCCACGAACTTTTGGGGGTTACCTTTAATATTGCAAAAATTCTACATCTACCGATTGCATTCCTTTACACCGCATCAGGTACATGACAGCTCGCGAAAGGCTTGTCGGCTTATTATTTCAGCGGCTGCCTGCTTACTATTTCAGAATCAAAATTCGCAATTGCGGCTTTTTGGGTAGTCGAGAGAAGTAATTCGTGGTCAGCGAAGTTTGCTTTCAGTTAGGGACTGATTTTATAATGTTGAATGGCATTTAACATCTGAGACTGGGATCAACGGAAATTCTTTGGGATACATATAACTACGGTGTCTCTAGAATTAATTTACCAATGTTAATTTTAAAGTACACTGACTATTTTTCGCTGCTTGTCTTAGCGACTGACGTGACAGATTATATGCCTGTATATGTGTGTTGCCTCTTCCAGGCAGTCCACGAACTTTTGTGGGTTTCCTTTTATATTGCAAAAATTCTACATCTACCGATTGCATTCCTTTACACCGCATCAGGTACATGACAGCTCGCTAAAGGGTTGTCGCCTTACTATTTCAGCGAAAAAATCCGCAATTTCGTCATTTTGGGTATTCAAAAGTGTTTGTTGGTCGACGAACTTTGCTTCTAATTTAAGACTGCTTTTATAATGTCCAATGGGATTTGACATCTGACACCAGGTACAACGCAAATACGTTGGATATCTCATCGTAAATGACAGCTCGCTAAGCGGCTGCCTGCTTACTATTTCAGAATAAAAATTAGCAGTTGAGGCTTTTTGGGTAGTCGAGAAAAGTAATTCGTGGTCGGCGAACTTTGCTTCCAGTTAGGGACTGATTTTATAATGTCGAATGGCATTTAACATCTGAGACTAGGATCAACGAAAATTCTTTGGGATACACATAACACGGTGTCTCTAGAATTAATTTACCAATGTTAATTTTAAAGTACACTGACTATACAGATTATATGCCTGTATGTGTGTTGCTTCTTCCAGGCAGTCCACGAACTTTTGAGGATTTCCTTTAATTCTACAAGAATTCTACATCTATCGGTTGCATTCCTTTACCCAGCATCAGATATATGACAGCTCGCTAAATGGTTGTCTACGAACTTTGTTTCTAGTTCAGGACTGCTGTTATAATGTCCAATGGGATTTCACATCTGACACTAGGTACAACGCGAATACTTGACAGCTCACTAAGCGGCTGCCTGTTTAGTATTTTAGAATCAAAATCCGCAATTGAGGCTTTTCGGGTAGTCGAGAGAAGTAATTCGTAGTCGGTGAACTTTGCTTCCAGTTAGGGACTGATTTTATAATGTCGAATGCCATTTAACATCTGAGACTGCAATCAACGGAAATTCTTTGGGATACATACATGAGAGCTCTCTAAAGGGTTGTCCGCTTCCTATTTCAGCGAAAAAATCCGCAATTTTGGCACTTTGGGTAGTCAAGAGAAGTGTTTGTTGGTCTACGAACTTTGTTTCTAGATCAGGATTGCTTTTATAATGTCCAATGGGATTTCAGATCTGACACTAGGTACAACGCAAATACTTTGGATATCTCATCGTAAATGACAGCTCGCTAAGCGGCTGCCTGCTTACTATTTCAGAATCAACATTTTTAATTGCGGTCTCTTGGGTAGACGGGAGAAGTAATTCGTGGGCGGCGAACTTTGCTTCCAGTTAGGGACTGATTTAATAATGTCGAATGGCATTTAACATCTGAGACTGGGATCAACGGAAATTCGTTGGGATATATATAACTACGGTGTCTCTAGAATTAATTTTCCAATGTTAATTTTAAATTACACTGACTATACAGATTATATGCCTGTATATGTGTGTTGCCTCTTGCCGGTAGTCCGAGAACTTTTGAGGATTTTCTTTTATTCTGCAAGCATTCTGCATCTACCGGTTACATTCCTTTACCCACCATCAGGTACATGACAGCTCGCTAAAGGATTGTCAGTTTACTATTGCAGCGAAAACATCCACAATTTCGGCATTTTGGGTAGTCAAGAGAAGTGTTTGTTGGTCGACGAACTTTGCTTCTAGTTCAGCATTGCTTTTATAATGTCCAATGGGATTTCACATCTGACACTAGGTACAAAGCAAATACGTTGGATATCTCATCGTAAATGACAGCTCGCTAAGCGGCTGCCTGCTTACTATTTCAGAATCAAAATTCGCAATTGAGGCTTTTTGGGTAGTCGGGAGAAGTAATTCGTGGTCAGCGAACTTTGCTTCCAGTTAATGGCTGATTTTATAATGTCGAATGGAATTAATTTACCAATGTTCATTTTAAAGTACACTGACTATTTTTCGCAGCTCGTCTTGGTGACTGATGTGACATATCATATGCCTGTATATGTGTGTTGCCTCTTCCAGGTAGTCCGAGAACTTTTGAGGATTTCATTTTATTCTGCACACATTCTACATCTACCGGTTATATTCGTTAACCCACCATAAGGCACATGACAGCTCGCTAACGGATTGTCGGCTTACTATTGCAGCGAAAACATCCGCAATTTCGGCCTTCTGGGTAGTCATGAGAAGTGTTTGATGGTCGACGAACTTTGCTTCTAGTTCAGGATTGCTTTTATTATGTCCAATGGAATTTCACATCTGACACCAGGTACAACGCAAATACGTTGGGTATCTCATCGTAAATGACAGCTCGCTAAGCGGCTGCCTGCTTACTATTTCAGAATCGAAATTCGCAATTGAGGCTTTTCGGGTAGTCGAGAGAAGCAATTCGTGT
>NW_022045776.1:0-40998 GCF_003285905.1 Drosophila hydei
AAAAAGCTGATTGCTATATACGAAGTGACTGACAAAAAGCTGATTGCTATATATGAATTGACTGACAAAAGCTGATTGCTATATATGAATTGACTGACTGACAAAAAGCTGATTGCTATATATAATGACTGACTGACAAAGCTGATTGCTATATATGACGTGACGACTGACAAAAGCTGATTGCTATAAATGATATGATGACTGACTGACAAAATGCTGATTGCTATATATGAAGTGACTGACTGACAAAAAGCTGATTGCTATATATCAATTGACTAACTGATAAAAAGCTGATTGCTATATATGAAGTGACTGACTGACAAAAGCTGATTGCTATATATGAAGACTGACAAAAGCTGATTGCTATATATGAAGTGACTGACTGACAAAAGCTGATTGCTATATATGAAGTGACTGACTGACAAAAAGCTGATTGCTATATATGAAGTGACTGACTGACAAAAGCTGATTGCTATAAATGAAGTGACTGACTGACAAAAAGCTGATTGCTATAAATGAAATAACTGCCTGACAAAAATCTGATTGGTATATATGAACTGACTGACTGACAAAAAGCTGATTGGTATATATGAACTGACTGACTGACAAAAAGCTGATTGGTATATATAAAGTGACTGACTGACAAAAGCTGATTGCTATATATGACAGACTGACAAAAAGCTGATTGCTATATATGAATTGACTGACTGACAAAAAGCTGATTGGTATGTATGAAGCGACTGACTGACAAAAAGCTGATTGCTGTATATGAAGTGACTGACTGACAAAAGCTGATTGCTATATATCACTGACTGACAAAAAGCTGATTGCTATATATGAATTGACTGACTGACAAAAAGCTGATTGGTATATATGAACTGACTGACTGACAAAAAGCTGATTGCTATAAATGATATGACTGACTGACAAAAGGCTCATTGCTATATGTGAAGTGACTGACTGACAAAAAGCTGATTGCTATAAATGATACGACTGACTTACAAATAGCTGATTGCTATAACTGATATAACTGACTGGCAAAAAGCTGATTGCTATATATGAAGTGACTGACTGACAAAAGCTGATTGCTATATATGAAGTGACTGACTGACAAAAGCTGATTGCTATATATGAAGTGACTGACTGACAAAAAGCTGATTGCTATATATGAAGTGACTGACTGACAAAAAGCTGATTGCTATATATGAAGTGACCGACTGACAAAAAGCTGATTGCTATATATGAATTAACTGACTGACAAAAAGCTGATTGCTATATATGAAGTGACTGACTGACAAAAAGCTGATTGCTATATATGAAGTGACCGACTGACAAAAAGCTGATTGCTATATATGATTTAACTGACTGACAAAAAGCTGATTGCTATATATGAAGTGACTGACTGACAAAAAGCTGATTGCTATACATGAAGTGACCGACTGACAAAAGCTGATTGCTATATATGAAGTGACTGACTGACAAAAAGCTGATTGCTATATATGAAGTGACTGACTGACAAAAAGCTGATTGCTATATATGAAGTGACCGACTGACAAAAAGCTGATTGCTATATATGAAGTGACTGACTGACAAAAAGCTGATTGCTATATATGAAGTGACTGACTGACAAAAAGCTGATTGCTATAAATGATATGACTGACTGACAGAAAGCTGATTGCTATAAATGAAATAACTGTCTGACAAAAAGCTGATTGCTATATATGAATTGACTGACTGACAAAAAGCTGATTGCTATATATGAAGTGACTGACTGACAAAAAGCTGATTGCTATAAATGATATGACTGACTGACAGAAAGCTGATTGCTATAAATGAAATAACTGTCTGACAAAAAGCTGATTGCTATATATAAAGTGACTGACTGACAAAAAGCTGATTGCTATATATGAAGTGACTGACTGACAAAAAGCTGATTGCTATAAATGATATGACTGACTGACAAAAAGCTCATTGCTATATGTGAAGTGACTGACTGACAAAAAGCTGATTGCTATAAATGATACGACTGACTGACAAAAATTTGATTGCTATAAATGATATGACTGACTGACAAAAAGCTGATTGCTTTATATGAAGTGACTGACTGACAAAAAGCTGATTGCTCTAAATTATATGACTGACTGACATAAAGCTTATTGCTATATATGAAGTGACTGACTGAAAAAAAGCTGATTGCTATAAATGATACGACTGACTGACAAAAAGCTGATTGCTATATATGAAGTGACTGACTGACAAAAAGCTAATTGCTATATATGAAGTGACTGACTGACTGAAAGCTGATTGCTATATATGAAGTGACTGACAAAAAGCTGATTGCTATATATGAATTGACTGACTGACAAAAAGCTGATTGCTATAAATGATACGACTGACTGACAAAAATTTGATTGCTATATATGAAGTGACTGACTGACAAAAGCTGATTGCTATATATCACTGACTGACAAAAAGCTGATTGCTTTATATGAAGTGACTGACTGACAAAAAGCTGATTGCTATAAATGATATGACTGACTGACAAAAAGCTCATTGCTATATGTGAAGTGACTGACTGACAAAAAGCTGATTGCTATAAATGATACGACTGACTGACAAAAATTTGATTGCTATATATGAAGTGACTGACTGACAAAAGCTGATTGCTATATATCACTGACTGGCAAAAAACTGATTGCGATATATGAATTGACTGACTGACAAAAAGCAGATTGCTATATATGATATAACTGACTGACAAAAAGCTGATTGCTATAATGAAGTGACTGACTGACAAAAGCTGACTGCTATATATAAAGTGACTGACTGACAGAAAGCTGATTACTAAAAATGAAATAACTGACTGACAAAACGCTCATTGCTACATATGAAGTGACTGACTGACAAAAAGCTGATTGCTATATATGAAGTGACTGACTGACAAAAAGCTGATTGCTATATATGAATTGACTGACGGACAAAAAGCTGATTGCTATATATGAAGTGACTGATTGACAAAAAGCTGATTGCTATATATGAAGTGACTGACTGACAAAAGCTGATTGCTATATATGAAGGGACTGACTGACAAAAAGCTGATTGCTATATATGAAGTGACTGACTGACAAAAGCTGATTGCTATATATGAAGTGACTGACTGACAGATAGCTGATTGCTATAAATGAAATAACTGACTGACAAAAAGCTGATTGCTATATATAAAGTGACTTACTGACAAAAAGCTGATTGCTATATATGAAGTGACTGACTGACAAAAAGCTGATTGCTAAATATGAAATGACTGACTGACTTATGAAGTGACTGACTGACAAAAAGATGATTGCTATATATGATATGACTGACTGACAATGAACTGATTGCTATATATGAAGTGACTGACTGACAAAAGCTGATTGCTATATATGACTGACTGACAAAAAGCTGATTGCTATATATGAAGGGACTGACTGACAAAAAGCTGATTGCTATAAATGATATGAATTGACTGACTGACAAAAAGCTGATTGCTATAAAAGAAGTGACTGACAAAAAGCTGATTGCTATATATGAATTGACTGACAAAAAGCTGATTGCTATATATGAATTGACTGACTGACAAAAAGCTGATTGCTATATATGAAGTGATTGACTGACAAAAGCTGATTGCTATATATGACTGACTGACTGATGATGTGACTGACTGACAAAAAGCTGATTGCTATAAATGATATGACTGACTGACAAAAAGCTGATTTCTATATATGAAGTGACTGACTGACAAAAAGCTGATTGCTATATATGAAGTGACTGACTGACAAAAAGCTGATTGCTATAAATGATATGACTGACTGACAGAAAGCTGATTGCTATAAATGAAATAACTGTCTGACAAAAAGCTGATTGCTATATATGAATTGACTGACTGACAAAAAGCTGATTGCTATATGTGAAGTGACTGACTGACAAAAAGCTGATTGCTATAAATTATATGACTGACTGACAGAAAGCTGATTGCTATAAATGAAATAACTGTCTGACAAAAAGCTGATTGCTATATATAAAGTGACTGACTGACAAAAAGCTGATTGCTATATATGAAGTGACTGACTGACAAAAAGCTGATTGCTATAAATGATATGACTGACTGACAAAAAGCTCATTGCTATATGTGAAGTGACTGACTGACAAAAAGCTGATTGCTATAAATGATACGACTGACTGACAAAAAGCTGATTGCTATAAATGATATGACTGACTGACAAAAAGCTGATTGCTTTATATGAAGTGACTGACTGACAAAAAGCTGATTGCTATAAATTATATGACTGACTGACATAAAGCTTATTGCTATATATGAAGTGACTGACTGACAAAAAGCTGATTGCTTTAAATGATACGACTGACTGACAAAAAGCTGATTGCTATATATGAAGTGACTGACTGACAAAAAGCTAATTGCTATATATGAAGTGACTGACTGACTGAAAGCTGATTGCTATATATGAAGTGACTGACAAAAAGCTGATTGCTATATATGAATTGACTGACTGACAAAAAGCTGATTGCTATAAATTATACGACTGACTGACAAAAAGCTAATTGCTATATATGAAGTGACTGACTGACAAAAAGCTGATTGCTATATATGAAGTGACTGACTGACAAAAAGCAGATTGCTATATATGATATAACTGACTGACAAAAAGCTGATTGCTATATATGAAGTGATTGACTGACAAAAGCTGATTGCTATATATAAAGTGACTGACTGACAGAAAGCTGATTACTATAAATGAAATAACTGACTGACAAAAAGCTCATTGCTATATATGAAGTGACTGACTGACAAAAAGCTGATTGCTATATATGAATTGACTGACTGACAAAAAGCTGATTGCTATATATGAAGTCACTATAAATGATACGACTGACTGACAAAAAGCTGATTGCTATAAATTATATGACTGACTGACATAAAGCTTATTGCCATATATGAAGTGACTGACTGACAAAAAGCTGATTGCTATAAATGATACGACTGACTGACAAAAAGCTGATTACTATATATGAATTGACTGACTGACAAAAAGCTGATTGCTATATATGAAGTGACTGACTGACAAAAGCCGATTGTTATATATCACTGACTGACAAAATGCTGATTGCTATATATGGAGTGACTGACTGACAAAAAGCTGATTGCTATATATGATATGACTGACTAACAAAAAACTGATTGCTATATATGAAGTGACTGACTGACAGAAAGCTGATTGCTATAAATGAAATAACTGACTGACAAAAAGCTCATTGCTATATATGAAGTGACTGACTGACAAAAAGCTGATTGCTATATATGAAGTGACTGACTGACAAAAAGCTGATTGCTATATATGAAGTGACTGACTGACAAAAGCTGATTGCTATATATGACTGACTGAAAAAAGCTGATTGCTATATATGAAGTTACTGACTGACAAAAGCTGATTGCTATATATGAAGTGACTGACTGACAAAAAGCTGATTGCTATATATGAAGTGACTGACTGACAAAAAGCTGATTGCTATATATGAAGTGACTGACTGACAAAAAGCTGATTGCTATATATGAAGTGACTGACTGACAAAAAGCTGATTGCTATATATGAAGTGACTGACAAAAAGCTGATTGCTATATATGAATTGACTGACTGACAAAAAGCTGATTGCTATATATGAAGTGACTGACAATAAGCTGATTGCTATATATGAATTGACTGACTGACAAAAAGCTGATTGCTATATATGAAGTGACTGACTGACAAAAAGCTGATTGCTATATATGAAGTGACTGACTGACAAAAAGCTGATTGCTATATATGAAGTGACTGACTGACAAAAGCTGATTGCTATATATGATATGACTGACTGACAAAAAGCTGATTGCTATATATGAAGTGACTGACTGACAAAAAGCTGATTGCTATATATGAAGTGACTGACTGACAAAAAGCTGATTGCTATATATGAAGTGACTGACTGACAAAAGCTGATTGCTATATATGAAGTGACTGACTGACAAAAAGCTGATTGCTATATATGAAGTGACTGACTGACAAAAAGCTGATTGCTATATATGAAGTGACTGACTGACAAAAAGCTGATTGCTATATATGAAGTGACTGACTGACAAAAAGCTGATTGCTATATATGAAGTGACTGACAAAAAGCTGATTGCTATATATGAATTGACTGACTGACAAAAAGCTGATTGCTATATATGAAGTGACTGACTGACAAAAATCTGATTGCTATATAGGAAATGACCGACTGACAAAAAGCTGATTGCTATATATGAATTAACTGACTGACAAAAAGCTGATTGCTATATATGAAGTGACTGACTGACAAAAGCTGATTGCTATATATCACTGACTGACAAAAAGCTGATTGCTATATATGAAGTGACTGACTGACAAAAAGCTGATTGCTATATATCACTGACTGACAAAAAGCTGATTGCTATATATGAAGTGACTGACTAACAGAAAGCTGATTGCTATAAATGAAATAACTGACTGACAAAAAGCTGATTGCTATATATGACTGACTGACAAAAAGGTGATTGCTATATATGAAGTGACTGACTGACAAAAAGCTGATTGCTATATATCACTGACTGACAAAAAGCTGATTGCTATATATGAAGTGACTGACTGACAAAAATCTGATTGCTATATATGATATGACTGACTGACAAAAAGCTGATTGCTATATATGAAGTGACTGACTGACAAAAGCTGATTGCTATATATGAAGTGACTGACTGACAGAAAGCTGATTGCTATAAATGATATAAATGACTGACAAAAAGCTGATTGCTATATATGAATTGACTGACTGACAAAAAGCTGATTGCTATATATGAAGTGACTGACTGACAAAAAGCTAATTGCTATATGTGAAGTGACTGACTGACAAAAAGCTGATTGCTATAAATGATACGACTGACAGACAAAAAGCTGATTGCTATAAATGATATGACTGACTGACAAAAAGCTGATTGCTATATATGAAATGACTGACTGACAAAAAGCTGATTGCTATATATGAATTGACTGACTGACAGAAAGCTGACTGCTATAAATGATATAACTGTCTGACAAAAAGCTGATTGCTATATATGAAATAACTGTCTGACAAAAAGCTGATTGCTATATATGAAGTGACTGACTGACAAAAAGCTGATTGCTATATATGAATTGACTGACTGACAGAAAGCTGATTGCTATAAATGAAATAACTGTCTGACAAAAAGCTGATTGCTTTATATGAATTGACTGACTGACAAAAAGCTGATTGCTATATATGAAGTGACTGACTGACAAAAAGCTGATTGCTATAAATGAAATAACTGTCTGACAAAAAGCTGATTGCTATATATGAAATAACTGTCTGACAAAAAGCTGATTGCTATATATGAATTGACTGACTGACAAAAAGCTGATTGGTATATATGAAGTGACTGACTGACAAAAAGCTGATTGCTAAAAATGATATGACTGACTGACAAAAAGCTCATTGCTATATGTGAAGTGACTGACTCACAAAAAGCTGATTGCTATATATCACTGACTGACAAAAAGCTGATTGCTAAATTTGAAGTGACTTACTGACAAAAAGCTGATTGCTATATATGAATTGACTGACTGACAGAAAGCTGATTGCTATAAATGAAATAACTGTCTGACAAAAAGCTGATTGCTATATATGAATTGACTGACTGACAAAAAGCTGATTGCTATATATGAAGTGACTGACTGACAAAAGCTGTTTGCTATAAATGATATGACTGACTGACAAAAGCTCATTGCTATATGTGAAGTGACTGACTGACAAAAAGCTGATTGCTATAAATGATACGACTGAGTGACAAAAAGCTGATTGCTATAAATGATATGACTGACTGACAAAAAGCTGATTGCTTTATATGAAGTGACTAACTGACAAAAGGCTGATTGCTATAAATTATATGACTGACTGACATAAAGCTCATTGCTATATATGAAGTGACTGACTCACAAAAAGCTGATTGCTATAAATGATACGACTGACTGACAAAAAGCTGATTGCTATATATGAAGTGACTGACTGACAAAAAGTTGATTGCTATATATGAAGTGACTGACAAAAAGCTGATTGCTATATATGAATTGACTGACTGGCAAAAAGCTGATTGCTATATATGAAGTGACTGACTAACAGAAAGCTGATTGCTATAAATGAAATAACTGACTGACAAAAAGTTGATTGCTAAATATGAAGTGACTGACTGACAAAAAGCTGATTGCTATAAATGAATTGACTGACTGACAGAAAGCTGATTGCTATAAATGATACGACTGACTGACAAAAAGCTGATTGCTATATATGATATGACTGACTGACAAAAAGCTGATTGCTATATATGAAGTGACTGACTGACAAAAAGCTGATTGCTATATATGAAGTGACTGACTGACAAAAAGCTGATTGCTATATATGAAGTGACTGACTGACAAAAAGCTGATTGCTATAAATGATATGACTGACTGACAAAAAGCTCATTGCTATATGTGAAGTAACTGACTGACAAAAAGCTGATTGCTATATATCACTGACTGACAAAAAGCTGATTGCTATATATGAAGTGACTGACTGAAAAAACGCTGATTGCTATATATGAATTGACTGACTGACAGAAAGCTGATTGCTATAAATGAAATAACTGTCTGACAAAAAGCTGATTGCTATATATGAAATAACTGTCTGACAAAAAGCTGATTGCTATATATGAATTGACTGACTGACAAAAAGCTGATTGGTATATATGAAGTGACTGACTGACAAAAAGCTGATTGCTATAAATGATATGACTGACTGACAAAAAGCTGATTGCTATATATGAAGTGACTGACGGACAAAAAGCTGATTGCTATAAATGATATGACTGACTGACAGAAAGCTGATTGCTATAAATGAAATAACTGTCTGACAAAAAGCTGATTGCTATATATGAATTGACTGACTGACAAAAAGCTGATTGCTATATATGAAGTGACTGACTGACAAAAGCTGATTGCTATAAATGATATGACTGACTGACAAAAAGCTCATTGCTATATGTGAAGTGACTGACTGACAAAAAGCTGATTTCTATAAATGATACGACTGACTGACAAAAAGCTGATTGCTATAAATGATATGACTGACTGACAAAAAGCTGATTGCTTTATATGAAGTGACTGACTGACAAAAAGCTGATTGCTATAAATTATATGACTGACTGACATAAAGCTCATTGCTATATATGAAGTGACTGACTGACAAAAAGCTGATTGCTATAAATGATACGACTGACTGACAAAAAGCTGATTGCTATATATGAAGTGACTGACAAAAAGCTGATTGCTATATATGAATTGACTGACTGGCAAAAAGCTGATTGCTATATATGAAGTGACTGACTAACAGAAAGCTGATTGCTATAAATGAAATAACTGACTGACAAAAAGTTGATTGCTAAATATGAAGTGACTGACTGACAAAAAGCTGATTGCTATAAATGAATTGACTGACTGACAGAAAGCTGATTGCTATAAATGATACGACTGACTGACAAAAAGCTGATTGCTATATATGATATGACTGACTGACAAAAAGCTGATTGCTATATATGAAGTGACTGACTGACAGAAAGCTGATTGCTATAAATGAAATAACTGACTGACAAAAAGCTCATTGCTATATATGAAATGACTGACTGACAAAAAGCTGATTGCTATATATGAAGTGACTGACTGACAAAAAGCTGATTGCTATATATGAAGTGACTGACTGACAAAAAGCTGATTGGTATATATGAAGTGACTGACTGACAAAAAGCTGATTGCTATAAATGATATGACTGACTGACAAAAAGCTCATTGCTATATGAGTAGTAAGGAAATGTCTGTTTTGGAGCGGAAGTCTGTTTTGGAGCGGAAGTGACGTTACATCCGGTTTAGATAAGGTTTTTTTGGAGTGGATGTCTGTTTTGGAGCGGAAGTCTGTTTTGGAACGGAAGTGACGTCACATCCGGTTTAGATAAGGTTTTTGGGAGTGGAAGTCTGTTTTGGAGCGGAAGTCTGTTTTGGAGCGGAAGTGACGTCATATCCGCTTTAGACAAGGTTTTTTTTGGAGTGGATGTCTGTTTTGGAGCGGAAGTGGAAGTGACGTCATATCCTGTTTGTATATTTTTTTCAAGGTCACGTGATGACTTAACAACAATAACAACAAACATAACTCCTACATCTCATGGTAATTTTGTTCAAGATCACGTGGTGGCTCAACAACAATAGCTTGAGATAAGAACGTGATGACTCAGCAACAATAGTTTGAGATAAGGGTGGAGGCGATGCGTGGAGCCAAGATCAAGGTCAGCAGCCAAGATCAAGGCCAGCAAAGCCAAGGTGATGACTCAGCAACAATAGCTTGAGATAAGGGTGGAGGCGACGCGTGGAGCCAAGATCAAGGTTAGCAGCCAAGATCAAGGCCAGCAAAGCCAAGGTGATGACTCAGCAACAATAGTTTGAGATAAGGGTGGAGGCGACGCGTGGAGCCAAGATCAAGGTCAGCAGCCAAGATCAAGGCCAGCAAAGCCAAGTTTGAGATAAGGGGGTGTGAGAGTTTTTTGTGAGTGATATGCATGCGTAAAAACATAAAACAAAAAAAAAAACAAAAAAAAAAGTTGTGATAAGGGGTAGTGATGGCGCGTGGGAGCAAGATCAAGGCCAGCAAAGCCAAGTTTGAGATAAGTGGGCGTGAGAGTTTTTTTTGTTTGTGATATACATTTGAATTAGTTGACTAAAAATAGGCTTAGAGTTTAGCGTGTTGAGTTATATCAAAACTAAACGGAAACAAAAATTTGGAGAATATGTATAAATATATACATACATACTACAAAAATTTGGGTGATATATACAAACATGTTGCCATAAATACAGCGTCCTAATACTAGCACACCCCAGTTTAAAAAACTTACTGAATAAATCCGCAACACACACAACGATGGACGCGAGCACCACCACCCAACGAGAGATTCAGCTTGAGGAGAATTTGGAGGCAGGAGTGCTGGAAAATCTATTTCTACGGAATAGTAGCGTCTGCCCAGCGATGACCCCCGACAACCCAAGACGACAAGTGGTGAGGGGGCTCATCCTGAAATTTAAACTGCAAAGCAGAAAGCCCTCGGTTTTACTGGAGAGCCTGAAGGTTGAAAGGCTCTACAGGGTTCTCGGAGTGAGACGTTTTACTACCGTAGATGGAGTCTGCATCGAGCTGGAATTGGATTTATTCTTCCTCTATTTGCCGCGAAAATACCACGCTTAGCAATTCCTTCTTCAAAGGAATTTTTGAAAATAAGCTCTGTATTTATAAACGTCGTGAGGTGGATGAATCCATCAACTTGTACTTGTCAGACGAATTGACAACATACACCAACGATATCTCTAACATATTACCTGGAATACACTCGGAGGAAAACTGGAATGCGGATGAGCAAGATAGGGATTCATTTGCTTTTAGGAGTTTTTTTCCTAAAAACAAAAGCTTTTTATAAAAAATTGTAAACACAAACAAACCACAAACAAAAACAAATCACAAAACATCAAATTTTTTTTTCTTTAATAAAAAGCGAAAAATATATATGTGTACTTCTTTTTATTTATCTTTGCAAAAGATTATACATTTTTATTTACAAGCATTCTTAATTCAAGCAATATATATTTTAGCATGATGTCGTTTGTCTTATGTATATGGTGAAATATGAAGTGACAGGCACAAGTATTGGGATATTCAGCAATATCCTTAACTAAACTCCCACAACAAGCTAAATGACTTCCACATGATGATTCCAGAATTTCTTGGTATTTACGCTGCATAAAATAATTTCGGCTTGATATGAGGGCTTCCCTATCCGCTTGAGGAATTATGCAATCAAACCATCCTAAAAACTCGTCGATTCGTTGGATGATATTAGAAATCATTTTTTTTTAATTAATCCTTGCAGCTACTGAACTCGAAGTACTGAACCATTTAGCGGGTTGTATTCAATTAAATGATCGTGTATAAGAATACAATAGGCTTCGGTATTTGGGTGACTTGTAGTTGATAATAAGTTGATGGAAATGCGCACGTCAATGGGACCACTTTTAACGCTTTCTTGCTGATGCGATAAGTCAATAGCAACAATGGGAGCGTTATCAATGAATTCTTTGGGGCTCAAGAGCGGCTGAGACTCTTTCATGTAGTAGCTCTCTTGAAATTTTGCATACATCTCATACAGTATGGCGCAGCGAGCGCGCTCATAATTTAGATTTAAGTCATCATATGGATAAGTCTCAGAGTTTAAATGTACTTTTAAATTTGTTAAATCATTTGATATTATTTTTCCCTCTGAAAAAAAAGCAATTAGTGCGAAGCGTGGGCGTTCTCTATTGGATGCCACCTTCACATTCCAAGTGTGTTGTGCTCCATTAATGAGTGATGGATTCATATAGCAATCCCAGCTGCGGAATGCCATTGGTAGGGAGCTGCCGCTTTTAATAATATTAAATATTTTTAGTTTCACTTGATCACATAATGTTACATGCGGCATTTTCCAAGTTATCTTGAAAATATTCATTTTATAAGTGCTTGCACCGATTTTGTTCTCGAAAGCATTCATCATATTTTTACTCATAAGCAAAATTAGCTCATGCTTACAATTGAGTATGAGTTTGTTAAAGTCTTCAGCAAACCCTAATAGCAATTTAAGTGGTATGACGAAATTGAAATACCCCTTTTCATTGTGCTGTGATAGTTTGTACTTATCTTGATTAAACCACCCAGCATTTTGAAGCATATTACTCTCATTCTTATTTAAAGAGACGTAGTTTTTTATTGTGGAAGTCACACCAACGAAGCGTGTACGATCAATTTCAACTCCATTGAGCTCATATCTTATTTCATCAAATAAATATGCCATACAATTATTTTTGAGCTCACCCGTATTAACTACCTTATTATCACTCAGACTGATTGAGCCCTCAATATTAAGAAAGCTGTCATGAGGTAATACATAAAGATCCTGATTTTGAATTGTAATTCGAACTTCATCATTAGGATTGAAGGATTGATGATAGGGCGCATAAGTGTGATATTGTTTGCTAATTATGCTATCATCAGCATAGGGCTTTTCTCGAACATTTAAGATACTGCTCTCCATTAGTATTTTCGAAGTCTAAGCCCCAATGATTGTAAAAACGCTTTATTAGCAGCTGTAAGTGCCCTCCTAGATGATGACCTGCTCACTGCGACACTTCTAATTGGTTTGCTTTCTAATATTGGTCTCCAGAGGTTTTTGTTGTAAATTATCATTTTCGCACCCGCAGATGCATGCGAAGTGTAACGTTCTCTCCACGCAAGTTAATGGGATCACCCTCCTGATCAATTATATCAACTCTTAATGTGTGTATCTCCCGAGTGTTTACGGGCAAATAAATTAGGTTATGCGGTATTTCATCCATTTTATAGCCTGGTGGCACATTGAGGGCGAACTCATGAAGCGTATGTGAAGAGTTATTGTTTACATATGACCCCCCAATAATGTTGCATTCCAAACGGATAGCATTCACCTTTAAAACGTTCACCGGAAGAATTGATGTATGATTAATTCCTGGAGCTAGTACACGGTTAGTGTAACCAAACATTTGACCAATCGAACGTTCTTTATTAAAGTATATTGGAAGCACACTACTATGAATATCAACTTGCAGTGTATTGTTATTACTTTCAATTATTAGCTTTTCATTGGGTGGTAAATAACCCTTCTCCCGTATTTCATCATATATAAATTCACTAATATCATCGAGTTCGTATGAACCGATTGGTATTTCAATCACATATTCACCAATATGAAATAAATTATTTTTTTCATCAACGTTAGGTATCGAGTTATACATATGAAAGTCCACTAAACAGCATTCATAGTCCTCATTTAATTCTTTGGGTGGGAAATAATCAGCCGTTAAAACTGAAGAGTTACCACTTAAACTTAGTGTTGTTGACATTTCGAGTACTTATTGAGTAGTAAATAAAGTATTTGTTTAATATCATTATTTTATACTATGTTCACTAAATGATAATAAATGTATCGAAGCCAACTCTATATCGTCCATTGATTAGATCATCATCCTTGCTTATGGTGAGGAATCCGTACTTTTTCTTCCAACACATTTGACATATTTTTTTGAAAGCATCAAATCTCATGTCAACACCCACATGGTCTTGGTAAATATGCTTCATATTCAATTCATCTTGTTTAAAGACTAAAATTAGGTTTGCATTATCACGCACTAGATGTTTGGGGATGCGAGTATAGCTTTGACGTAAGTAAAATGAATCAATATTATTGTGTCGCCCCATACAAAAGTATGATCGTATATTATTCTGGCTTTCGCACGCAACATCATCGAATATCATTATAGAGTTATCTTTCGCTTGATTGGGTGCTATAACAGTCTCATTTTCCGAAAACGTAAAATACCGCATCCCCTTTATTGGAGTAATCAGAGTTTTTAAATATTCATATTTCGGTTGGTACAACGACTTCGAATATAAATAAATATTTTTAAATTTCAATCCATTGGGACTTTCAATTAAGCTAATCATTAGATTCGTTTTACCACAATTACTCGGCCCCACAACCAATGCTCTAATTGAGTTAGGTAACAGAACACCATGCTTAATAAAATTATTTTTTGGTAACAAATCAACATTTCTAATATCAATAGTTGTATTTTGTTTTTTAAGCGGCATATTTAATGATGTTGATTACAAGACTGCATCCACATTTATCAATAATAGCTCAGAGACTGAACTTCTAATAAAAATGCCTCTGCAGTTTTATAATCATATCAGTCGTAAACTGAAGGCCTATCATTATAGAGGTGGTGGGCTAGTGAATAATCTTATTAATAGTTTACCCCTTGAGTTACATATACCTGGCTATCAATTCTGTGGACCAGGCACTAAGCTAAAAAAGCGTTTAGAACGCGGTGTTAAGGGCATAAATCCGTTAGATGCTGCCTGCAGAGAGCACGATATAGCTTACTCACAAAACAAAGAGCTTGCTCAACGTCATAAAGCGGACGTGCAATTATCGGAGAGAGCGTGGGAGCGAGCAATAGCTGCAGATAGCAGTGTAGGGGAAAAGACTGCCGCCTGGCTCGTCACAAACATATTGAAGACGAAAAAATCTTTTGGTATGGGGCTAAACACGCGTAAGAACAACAAGAGCAGAAAACGTAAAAAGTCTGGTAAATCTTGCGCAAAACAGCGAGAATTCACACAGATTGTGAAAGCAGCTTCGAAGGCGTTGAGAATGAAGAGGCCACCCGACATTGATAGTGCAATTCAAATTGCTTCAAATACTAAAAATATAGTAGTTCCTCGAGTTATTAGTGTACCCAAGATCGGAGGCTTTTTACCATTGGTTGGCATTTTATCGGCATTAGGAGCGATTGGTGGGCTTGCATCGGGCGGAGCAAGCATTGCAAAAACAATAACAAACGCCAAAAATGCTGTAGCGCAACTTGAGGAGAACAAACGGCACAATCAAAAGATGGAGGCTATTGCATTAGGAAAGGGACTTTACCTTCGACCACACCGCAGTGGCTATGGCATAACTACTTCATTATCACATCATCAATCAAAAAACTTTTAAAGCAGCTACCCAATAAACCTCTCTCAAATATTGATATTTTGAAATTTGCTCGTAAGCACATACTGAACTTTAGAGGTGTGTTTATGCGGGACTCCCTACCTGAGAGTAAAGATCAATGGAGAAATGAATGTGCAGTTATAAATTTAGATTCATCAAGAGGAGGTGGTACACACTGGGTAGCTTACACTAAAAATGGTGACGAAATTAATTATTTCGACAGTTTTGGAAATTTGCAGCCACCAATAGAAGTCATACATTATTTGGGTAACAATATACGATACAATTATCATAGAGTTCAAAAATTTGATGGGTATAATTGTGGGCACTTGTGCTTAAAGTTTTTACTACTTCATTGATATTCATGAGATCCACTTCACTGAGCACAGAAAACACATGTACGGAGCATGTTTTGGATTCAACGGATTTCACCAACAGACAAGTTCTGTGTTTGTCAAGGTGGTTGGGAAACATTTCAAATTATTCAAGCGCAAGCTATAGCACCCCTGCTTCAGGTGTATACGACACCCCTGGGTGGAGCGAAAACTCTTCTTTTCTCTTTAAGACGTGGGGAAACGCAACCATTTTTATTTCCAGTCACCTTTTCATTCGCTCAATGTCAGCATGTTGTATTTAGTGCTCATGGAGGATGTATTACGTTAGTTGGCACAAGCTATGAAAGCGCTACTCGTAACAGTGACTTAAGGAGATACAGAGGCGATTGTCCATTTTTTGATGAGGGGGAATGGGGCAATGCAGATGCAGAAATAATCCCCAAATTTATGGAGGAATATCGCACAATATATACTTATGATGAAGATACTCCATCTCTACGAGAATACATAAAGGCTAGGGAACGGGAGGAATCAAGTTTTCGAATAGTGGATAGAGTGGTTGCTGCAGCCAGCAGAGGACAGCAAAACGAAAATCGGCTGCTCAATAAAATTATAAACGAAGGTCAAACAGAATAATTTATCAGTTGTTTGTTGGGATTTAAGAACGGCTAATCTGTTGTTTACTAAATATATATAGTATATATATATATATATATATATATATATATATATATATATATATGTATACATAAAAAATAAAAAAATAAAAAAAAAAAAATATAATGCTATAAAAAGGGCTGAGGCTTACCACAAACTAAATTAGTCTCAATTCAGGCTAGTAAAGCAAGCATCATATACAATGGAAGGCCCATCAACTTCAGCAGCAGCAATCCAGGAACAACGGAAGAGGCAACAGGAAGTGCCGTATAAAATGACGGCTCAGGAACCGCAACGGAAAAGGCTCCGTCAACAGAGCCGGAATCAGGAGCCCTCGCCTCAATCACCATCATCATTGCTAGTTGACAACTATGCAGCACAGCAGATGGTGGTTAATGAAGTGCTCCAGGATCAACATCAGCTGTCGATAGCTGAAGGTGGTGAGGAGCAGCCCATTGTGGAGCATGAGAGTCAGCAGCAGCAGTCCTTCATGGTGCATGAGGGTCAGCTGCACCGCCCCATCATGATGCATGAGGATCATCAGCACGTTCAGCCAAACATTTTATTGCTTGACAACTCTACACATCACCACTTGGAGATGTCTGGAGATGGTGGAGAACAGCAGCAGGACATTGGAGGAGTGCAGAGTCCACCACCAAACGTTAAGATAAATCACATTAACGCATTGCAAAATTTTAACTCCCGCTGGGAGAAAGCATTGTTAAATAAAACGAAAATGCCGCTCAATCTAGAGATGAATGTTCTAAAGGCATGGCGAGCAAAAACAACGTATGGTCCATCCCTAGCTTTGGAATTACCTAACTACATTTTATTCCTACCTAAATCATATAGCAATATTAATGATTCCACTATTGAAAGCCTTAACTCTCAACAATTTAATGTTGTAAAACGAGTCGTTCCAGGTTCCAACAACCCCGTTGTGCATATAACATTAAGAAGTAATCCAAATGCTAATACTCAATAAAAATTATGATAATATATTTAAAAAAAAAAAAAAAAAAAAATTTTCTTGTTTTTCTCATTTATAAAAAAGCATTACATATCTATATCTCTTTCAGTATCAATTGAGTCACGAAGACTATTTAAGTGATTGTGATTACATCATCTAATTCTTTCACATAACAACAGCTCTTTAACTGCTTACAGCTAACAGCTCTATAACTGCCATCAATAAGAGCAAACAGCACAGCTCTTTAGCTGTTATCAGTCTGTTAAGCTAATGTGCGGATATACTCCACAGAGCTGCTCATACACACATACACACACACACACACACACACACGCACACACACACACACACACACGCACACACACACACACACACACACACACACACACACACACACAAACAAACAATAAATTGTTTTTTGTTTTTAGATGTGATAAAACCGCTCTCTCACACATTATAAGTGATAAAACTGCCCCCAAGCTCATAAAACTGATGTGTGAGTGTGCACAGTAGAACTGACCTAGCTTACCAACAACAGAAATGAGTAATGAAAATATATTAAGTAATCTAGCGAAAACTAGAAAAGTTTTGAAGAGAAAATTTCAGAGTATTAAGTTAGGAAAAGCTGAAACAGATCTACAGTTAGAAGAATCTCTAAAACCAATAACAACTCCCCTAGAAAAACTTGTTAATAAAAGCGAAATATTAAATAAGAATTTGTTAGCACCCAAAAAAGAAATAAAAGAAGATATAAAGTGGCGAACACCATCACAATCATTATCAAGTATATCAAAATCTGAAAATAGACGTGAAGCAAAAAATCATTCATCTGAAAAATCTGGTTTTAATGATGATTATGATAATGCAGATGATGCTGATGATGATGATGATAACGATGAATTCGGTGATGCTACTATGGGTAGTATTGGAAAGTCACAACAATATGAATATGAAAAAATACTCAATTTAAGTGAATTAGCTCGAAGAAAGATGCTTGATAAGGCATATGGACCGTATAAAGATGATAATGGTGATTTGCGGTTAGGGAATTCTAAAGTTAACATTTCAAATGGGAAATTTATACTGGAGGAGACTGGTGAAAATTGGCCGCTAACTGTTGGTTTATATTCTTTAATTTATGAGAATGATCCAAATAATTATAATTTGGAAGAGCTGAAAAATTATAAGCATATTTTAAATGAAACAAATGCTCATAGAAAACAGAATAGGTCTGATGGTCAACTTAAAGGCAATCGCTCTAAAAAATATTTAAATATAATTAAAAAACTTTTCCCGAGAACATCATCTTTATCAGCTAGAGTTCTATTCCCAGATACTGCTTCATCTACACCTTTATCAGCATCGCAATCAGCAAAATCACTTCTTACTGGTAGTGGGCTCATGAAGTTGAATGAAAATAAATCCAATTACATATATTGGGATGACCCAAATGAAATTGTAGATAGATTAAAACTTCTAATCGCATCACAAGGAGCTGGACACAGCAACCATAATAATGAAATAATATCAATAATTGAGGAGCTTAGAGAAGCAAACATTATATACTAACTTCATTGTTTAAAAAGAAATAAAATGGGGCTCGATAAATTTGGGCATTACTCTTCGAATGTGAAAAAAGAAGCTGCTGATTATAAGACATTCACCCAAAATGCGATTATTCGAAACAATGGAAACTTAGAGCGCATAATACATAATAAAGTTAGTGAAGTTCAAAAATATATTGCAGATAGTTTAAATAGCATAACTTCTCAAACTAATGCAAATAATAATAAAATGGCTGAAATGCTTGAAGAATCTAATACTCGAAATAATGATTTTACTAGCGAAGTGAAAAACTTTATATTATTGTATATAGAAGATATGAATAAAGAGTTAAGAGAATATTTTGTTAGCGAAAATAAAAAAAGTATTGATGCATTAAGAAGCTCTCTCCTCAGGCACATTGATGAAGAGAGAAAAAAATGATTCGTTGGATTCTTTATTGAAAAGAAAAAGTGGATGATGTGAGGAGTATTTCATATATATGTGCATGCATATTTAAAAATCATTTATTCCCAACATGTCTGTCGACAAGTTTGGGCGTTATTCAAATGAAAAAAATAATTTAGAAAGTTTCAAGCGAAATGGGAGTAAGCGAGTGGGGTTGTTTGTGGACTACGATCAAAACATTGATATTCAGAATAAACGTCTTAAAAATGTTGCCCCGCCTATTGAAGGAAAAGACGCAATTAACTATAATATTTTTCAAAAGACAAACGGAGAAATGAAGCAAAGTTTAATGTCTTATATGCATAGAGAAAATTTAACGCTTGAACAGAATTTGTTGACTCACATAAAAAAAGAAAATTCACTACTTGAAGGTAGGGTTGAAAAGAATACTAATCTTCAGATAGCTAGGAATAAGGAAGATATTAGGACTCCGTATGCAGAAAAGCTTGCTGACTTGCAAGAAAAAATATTTAATTTAGAGAATATTATATTCAAATATATTGCTACACCAAAATCTCAGCTAAAGAAAGAAACTTTAGTAATTGAGGGTGAGAGAGCACCAATACACTATTAGATGCATAAAACGCATACACAGACACACACACACACATACACACACGCAGAAAATAATATGAGCAAGAGAGCTATTATAAACGAGCTTCATGCTCCATCAAGAAAAAACTTTAGGCGTCGTAGAGTTATCATGAAGCATATTGATAATCATTGGCAAGCAGATTTAGTTGAAATGGGTAATTATGCAAAATCAAATAAAAATCATCGATTTCTGCTAACTGTAATTGATACGTTCTCAAAATTTGCCTGGGGTGTAGCACTTAAAAGCAAAAGTGCAGAAGATGTTGCTAAGGCAATGTTAAATATTTTTAAGTTGGGTCGAATCCCCAAGAACTTACAAACTGATGATGGCAAAGAGTTTTTCAATAAGTCATTTAAACAGTTAATGACTCAATATAATATTAATCATTATTCAACATATAGCAGCTTAAAAGCTTCAATTGTCGAACGATTTAATAGAACGCTTAAAGAAATGATGTGGAAAGAGTTTAGTTTTAATGGATCATATCATTGGATTGATATCTATAAAAATTTAATTGATAAATACAATAGAAGACCTCATCGAACAATCAAAATAGCACCAATTGAAGTCAATAAATCAAATGAAAAGCTATTACTAAACAGTGTGTACAATAATAAAAAAATATTTATTGGTTCACGACTTCATGCGAATGATTATGTGCGGATAAATAAATATAAGCATACGTTTGAAAAGGGCTATACCCCCAACTGGACAACTGAGGTTTTTAAAATAATAAGAGTGCAAAATACCAACCCGCCAACATATATATTAGAAGACTATGAGGGAAATCCAATTAAAGGAGGCTTCTACGCTGAAGAGTTGCAAAAATCTCGATTCCCACACACATATCTAGTTGAGAAAGTATTACGCAAAAAACTAGATAAAGCGTTCGTAAAATGGTTGGGGTTCTCTAACGCACATAACTCATGGATTGATGCAAGAAATTAAAAAATGTGGTGAAATCATTTATGATGACGAAGATGAAATGTTCTTTAAATTCTGCTGAAAAAAAAATGTGGGTGAGTTAGTCGTTGTTTAGAGCTTGAAAAGTTTGGTGCACCCATAAAAAATGCTAATGAAAAGTATATTGCTGTCCTTCATTGCAGCTTTAGTCCTTCAAGGCTATCAGGCAATTCCGCTACCAGTGCAGATTGGTGAGGACTCGAGTGTAAAGGATGTAGACTTCTTTGTTCTATTACCCAACAATGATAGAGTTAAAGTATCGCTAAATTTCAAATTTTTGAAGCAAAGTGAAACTTTACCCGAATCATATCAAAATGATTACGATGCTTTTGAAGTAGAAAAAGTATCACTAATCACTACAACAACAACAACAACAACAACAACTGCAGAGGCTCCGCCCCCACTAGCAGGATCAAATCAATCGTATTTCACTGCAGATCAAGCGATTGAGGTATTCAGGAAGGACCTTGTAGCGAAAGAACGTAATATATCTGGAATAATTGAGAGCAGCAGACCATTTTATCGTCATTTTAAACTTCATTATAATGAAGTTGATTTAACTGTTAGATGCACATATAACAGCAATTATGAATCACGATCCCTAAAAATTGAATGCTATGAATATCATGAGTATCAAGCTGGACGGATTCTGGCGAATGGTGAAGTTGAACAAATCAACATGATTGATAATGAATACATTTCGGATGTTAGGTTAATTAATGTAAAAGATTATGTTCAAACATATACAATGAATATTGAATAAATATAAAATAAAACACAAATTTATTTAATGTACTTTTTTTTATTCATAGTCATTATTAGGTGGTAGTTGAGCATAATGCCCCCAATAATTTCTATTAAAAATTCCCTCAGCTATTTCACCATCATTATCGATGTCAGTCTCTGGCACGTAATCATCATCATCATCATCACTCCTGAGGACGATGCTGCTGCTGCTGCTGCTGGTGTCGGGAACAGTATAATCCATTAGATTTGATTGTGCAGTTGAAGATGATACACTATTATTTTGTAACATTAGATTGATATTTGAAATTCTAGCAGAATACATTGTGAAAGGGAAGGAAGTGGATGTCACTTCATTAGCCTGAAGCTCCATACTTCTATTGCTGATATTTGCAGGCAATGTTGGTGAATAAATAAAAGTCCGCAACAGAAGACTTCGTATGAGTGCTCACGTCTTACTTAAACGCCTGAAAGCTTATAAGTAAAAGTTTTTGAGCATTGCTCACCACAGCTATTTTGACAGCTGATATGAGCTCAAGACTATCCCAAATGTATGCTAGTGTTGCCCACCAAATAAAAAAAGATGTGTATAAGTTTTATAACGTTTATTTTATTTTTTTTTTTTTTTTTTTCATTATTTTGCAATTTTATAATGCCCCCATGCATAAGTATTTATGTGATCACTCTTTATATATCTCTTATCATCGCTCGCGCTTAAAGCTACCTTAGTAATTTTTTGTGTATACAATTTATGTAATTTGGACTTAAAAATGAACATGTCATTGGTTGTATACGTTTTATTTTTGAACAAACAGTCTGAAAAATGTTGGATGCTTAAGTCTTTTAATATAGATCTTTTGATACCCTTCGCCTTTTTCACACAACCACCATCTTCATTGCGCAATGAGTACATTTTGGGGCGTAAACCTATAAACTCAGTCATTATCTTCCCATTATTTTCATCTTTCATCATACCTAGTACTTTCTTATTGCATCTCAGTATTTTGTACTTTTCTGCCAACTCTGGTGGATATTCAGATGTATCGAACCTCCTCTCAACGTCGTCGCGAATATCAGCATACAAATCATTAACTCGAATGGTGTATATGAATGAGTCAGTGTCCATATAATTTAATGTTAGTTTATCTTGAAATTTTGGAAGCATATAGTTATAGTGAAAATCGTACATTTTAAATTTTGAGAGATCTAGAACGCAGAATCCTAAATATATGGGTTTATCATATAAATTATATAGTCGGCTCATTTGTATTGCATACATATTCTCGGAAAATCGAGCGGAGCTATGGAAATTTGCTTTTGAGATTAATGCTCTGGCACCGAGACAATTACGATTCGTAGTCTCCCATGAGCACACTAACTTTATATTTTTCCTATTCTCTACATTCTCCATTGTTTTACCAAACACAGCATTGTTTAGCAATTTAAAAAAATCTTTCTCAAAGCTCGTTTTGGCTTGCGTTCTATAATGTGTATTTATATCAATATATTTTTTTAGCCAAGGAGATTGCTTAAACCTTAAAATTCTATGAAATTTACTTAGCTCCAGACCATTCCGAACGCATTGCTGCAAATTCCTATAGTGGATGGGGTACTTATATTTTGGATTCAAGTCAGCAATAAGCTTTTTAACAGTAAACAATGCTGTTGGCTTCTGATTTCTGGGACAAAACGGTAAATCATTATGTGAATCATGTAAATTGAGTGGATAATTTAAATCTACCTCAAGAATATACCCATATTCAGATTCTTCATTAGCCTCAAACACATTATATGTGCGAATCTCCTCATCACTCATCCAGGAGAAACCTCCATATGGGAGATATTGAGACATAGCCCACCCATACAAATTATTAGCATCTAAGTACCATAAATACTGGGAGGGAGCCGACTCATCATAGTCATTCATGTACTTATGATTGGCTTGAGAATACCTTTGTGAGCATTGCACCAGACCTCCACGAATACCCCTTTGAATAAATCTCTGCATATCAATGTCTGTGAATAATTCCAACTGTATTTTTGTTGACTTTAACATAGCATCCCATGATAAGCCTGGAGTTGTGTAATAATGAGCTGGGTCAAGTGAGTAAATACTCATACATATTGAGCGAAAATTTTCAAAAACATCTGTCAGTAGTAGCACATCGGTCTTCAAATATAATTCCAGATAGTCTTTAAGTGTTTGACAGCGAAAGACTTTCCAAACACTTTGCGCATGCTGATAATCTTCAGCCGAACACTCACTATTCGAGAGTCTATTGAAAAACATTTCTCTTGATGGTAATGAGTTCTCATGCAGGCGGTCAAATGAGCTTAAATATTCATATGGGAATACACCTTTTCTGCGCATTAAATTCAATTGATGTCCGTCATTAGGAAAGAAACGTTTAGTACTCAACAGATCCTTTATTTCTAAGTTTGAACTTAGAGCATCTAGACTCGCAGGCATAAAGCGAAACGAATCTAGAAATCTCAATTCAAGTTTTGTGTCCTCAACATATATGAATTTCGAAAGAGAAATGTAAAATCCTTATTTAAGGGGAGAACTTTGATTTCACCTGGAACTTTAGATAACTCTCGTACAAACAAGTGTGCATCATATCGCGAGAAATTATGAAAGAAAATTGGAATAAAAGTGGGGGTTTTATATGAAAGATTTCATGCAGCGTGTGCTGCCCCTCTAAACGAGCCTTTCAAATGACAATGATCTCTAACTCTATCATCTAATAAAGGATTATTGCATATATGGCAATTAACTGCATCTTGAAATATTTTCTCTTCTTCCACACTCATTGTAAGGGGCTTTATGATACTTAGATAATTCCTGTAAAGCATAATGGCATCAGATATCAATGAATTTATGAAATGTTCACCCGCATCTTTTGCTGTATGTATTGCAAACCTATCTAGTCTTGGGTTAAATGTGCATTTAAGATAATAGGCATAGGCTACAGGAATATGCTCATGTACAATAACTACATTCTCACTCACACATTCATTTACAGGTCGCAGGCTACATTCAAAGTCAGCATATACCACAAATGGTACAGCCATGCTATTAAGAAAGTTCTTAAATCTAAGAGGCTCTGTACCTTCAGTGGGGAGTACTGATACCATTTCACTGCAGTCTGAGGGGTGTGTGCTCACATCCTTCGAATAGTTCAGGCAAATATCGCAAAAGTATAACTTTGCTGTGTTGGAAGTAAGCTGGCTTCGTACAAGTCTGTTGAAAGTAAAAATTGTATTTAAAATATGTAAGCGCACACATACATACCTTGATAGGCTCTTAATAAAAACATAATGTGAATTAGTTGCTCCCTCCAACAACAATAGATTAATGTGTATTTTCTTTCTCTTCGAAGATAGGTAGAGGGGTCCAATCACCACGTTCTTTTCTGAATCAAAGCCAAACACGTTTACACTCAATTCATTGTTTTGGTGCTCAAATTTTTTTATGTCTTGCACCTTGAGAGGGAATTCCAGGTCAGTGAAGTTGAGAGTCAGCGAAGCATCTATTTGAATCAAAGTACTCCTTATATCAACAATGTGGTACGAAGAACAGCTCTGACTGTGGGTTTTAGTGGGCTTCAGAGCGGCTATCACAGCCCACTTGAAACAAAACTCATCAGAGTTGCACACATTTATTAACGCTCTTTTGGATGCAAGACTTTTTGGAACTTTGATATAGCTTGAGCCTTTTAACGGGGTGTATTTGTTGATGTTCATCTCGATGTGGAGAATTCTTGTAAGAGTCCAACCACTATCACGCTCTTGGAACTCATCCATTTTTGTGTTTATCATCATTGCCTGCTCTACATAGACTTTCTCTAAATCGCTCCCCATTGTAATTATCACCATTGGTGTTTGGTGTGATTTCGTCATTATTAATATTTCATCATCCTTCGTTTTCATGTACTCCCCAAACAGCTCAAAGTTAATTTTGCATGCTGTATGAAGCCCCAGACATCTCTCCAAAATTGGTATTAATGAATCTCCAGCTTCAGCGAGAAAGTCCTCAGGCAATTGAATAGTTTCTTTGTTGGGAGAGTTATTAGCACTCTCAAAACGATATGTACAGATGCGGTTTTGAAAGCCGCTCGAAGACAGCATTACACGTCCATCCAACGACTTAAACGCGTTATTCTTGTGCTCGTTTGTTCGAAGATGATTGCTCCATCGAGTTTTATTTACACGCAGATTACACGTTATGCAATATCGCACCATTTTTTCAGAAACACTACACTCACTCACTTGCGCTTGTCAATGAAGTGATTTCCCGAAAATGTAAAGCTATTCTAAAACCTCTTTTGGTTATTTTAGTAAGCATTTCTTCTTATTTTTTCTCACACTCCACGCGCCATCACCCTCATTATCACATTTTTTTTGTTTTTTTTTTTTTTTGTTTTTTGTTTTTACGCATGCATATCACTCACAAAAAACTCTCACGCCCCCTTATCTCAAACTTGGCTTTGCTGAAATTGATCTTGGCTGCTGACCTTGATCTTGGCTCCACGCGTCGCCTCCACCCTTATCTCAAGCTATTGTTGCTGAGTCATCACCTTGGCTTTGCTGGCCTTGATCTTGGCTGCTGACCTTGATCTTGGCTCCACGCGTCGCCTCCACCCTTATCTCAAACTATTGTTGCTGAGTCATCACGTTCTTATCTCAAGCTATTGTTGTTGAGCCACCACGTGATCTTGAACAAAATTACCATGAGATGTAGGAGTTATGTTTGTTGTTATTGTTGTTAAGTCATCACGTGACCTTGAAAAAAATATACAAACAGGATATGACGTCACTTCCACTTCAAAACAGACTTCCGCTCCAAAACAGACATCCACTCCAAAAAAAACCTTGTCTAAAGCGGATATGACGTCACTTCCGCTCCAAAACAGACTTCCGCTTCAAAACAGACTTCCACTCCCAAAAACCTTATCTAAACCGGATGTGACGTCACTTCCGCTCCAAAACAGACTTCCGCTCCAAAACAGACATCCACTCCAAAAAAACCTTATCTAAACCGGATGTGACGTCACTTCCGCTCCAAAACAGACTTCCGCTCCAAAACAGACATTTCCTTACTACTGATATGACTGACTGACAAAAGCTGATTTCTATATATGAAGTGACTGATTGACAAAAAGCTGATTGCTATAAATGAAGTGACTGACTGACAAAAGCTGATTGCTATATATCACTGACTGACAAAAAGCTGATTGCTATATATGAAGTGACTGACTGACAAAAAGCTTATTGCTATATATGATATGACTGACTGACAAAAGCTGATTGCTATATATGAAGTGACTGACTGACAAAAAGCTGATTGCTATATATGAAGTGACTGACTGACAAAAGCTGATTGCTATAAATGATATGACTGACTGACAGAAAGCTGATTGCTATAAATGAAATAACTGTCTGACAAAAAGCTGATTGCTTATATGATGCTTATATGAATTGACTGACTGACAATAAGCTGATTGCTATATATGAAGTGACTGACTGACAAAAGCTGATTGCTATATATCACTGATTGACAAAAAGCTGATTGCTATATATGAAGTGACTGACTGACAAAAAGCTGATTGCTATAAATGATATGACTGACTGGCAAAAAGCTCATTGCTATATGTGAAGTGACTGACTGACAAAAAGCTGATTGCTATAAATGATACGACTGACTGAAAAAAGCTGATTGCTATAAATGATATGACTGACTGACAAAAAGCTGATTGCTTTATATGAAATGACTGACTGACAAAAAGCTGATTGCTATAAATTATATGACTGACTGACATAAAGCTCATTGCTATATATGAAGTGACTGACTGACAAAAAGCTGATTGCTATAAATAATACGACTGACTGACAAAAAGCTGATTGCTATATATGAAGTGACTGACTGACAAAAGCTGATTGCTATATATCACTGACTGACAAAAAGCTGATTGCTATATATGAAGTGACTGACTGACAAAATGCTGATTGCTATAAATGATATGACTGACTGGCAAAAAGCTCATTGCTATATGTGAAGTGACTGACTGACAAAAAGCTGATTGCTATAAATGATACGACTGACTGACAAAAAGCTGATTGCTATAAATGATATGACTGACTGACAAAAAGCTGATTGCTTCATATGAAATGACTGACTGACAAAAAGCTGATTGCTATAAATTATATGACTGACTGACATAAAGCTCATTGCTATATATGAAGTGACTGACTGACAAAAAGCTGATTGCTATATATGAAGTGACTGACTGACAAAAACTGATTGCTATATATGAAGTGACTGACAAAAAGCTGATTGCTATATATGAATTGACTGACTGACAAAAAGCTGATAGCTATATATGAAGTGACTGACTGACAAAAAGCTGATTGCTATATAGGAAATGACCGACTGACAAAAAGCTGATTGCTATATATGAATTAACTGACTGACAAAAAGCTGATTGCTATATATGAAGTGACTGACTGACAAAAGCTGATTGCTATATATCACTGACTGACAAAAAGCTGATTGCTATATATGAAAAGACTGACTGACAAAAGCTGATTGCTATATATGAAGTGACTGACTAACAGAAAGCTGTTTGCTATAAATGAAATAACTGACTGACAAAAAGCTGATTGCTATATATGAAGTGACTGACTGACAAAAAGCTGATTGCTATAAATTATATGACTGACTGACAGAAAGCTGATTGCTATAAATGAAATAACTGTCTGACAAAAAACTGATTGCTATATATGAATTGACTGACTGACAAAAAGCTCATTGCTATATATGAAGTGACCGATTGACAAAAAGCTGATTGCTATAAATGATATGACTGACTGACAGAAAGCTGATTGCTATAAATGAAATAACTGTCTGACAAAAAGCTGATTGCTATATATGAAGTGACTGACTGACAAAAAGCTCATTGCTATATGTGAAGTGACTGACTGACAAAAAGCTGATTGCTTTATATGAAGTGACTGACTGACAAAAAGCTGATTGCTATAAATGATACGACTGACTGACAAAAAGCTGATTGCTATATATGAAGTGACTGACTGACAAAAAGCTGATTGCTATATATGAGGTGACTGACTGACAAAAAGCTGATTGCTATATATGAAGTGACTGACAAAAAGCTGATTGCTATATATGAATTGACTGACTAACAAAAAGCTGATTGCTATATATGAAGTGACTGAGTGACAAAAAGCTTTTTGCTATATAGGAAATGACCGACTGACAAAAAGCTGATTACTATATATGAATTAACTCACTGAAAAAAAGCTGATTGCTATAAATGATATAAATGACTGACAAAAAGCTGATTGATATATATAAATTGACTGACTGACAAAATGCTGATTGCTATATATGAAGTGACTGACTGACAAAAAGCTGATTGCTATTAATGATATGATATACTGACAGAAAGCTGATTGCTATAAATGAAATAACTGTCTGACAAAAAGCTGATTGCTATATATGAATTGACTGACTGACAAAAAGCTGATTGCTATATATGAAGTGACTGACTGACAAAAAGCTGATTGCTATAAATGATATGACTGACTGACAGAAAGCTGATTGCTATATATGAAGTGACTGACTGACAAAAAGCTGATTGCTATATAGGAAATGACCGACTGACAAAAAGCTGATTGCTATATATGAATTAACTGACTGACAAAAAGCTGATTGCTATATATGAAGTGACTGACTGACAAAAGCGGATTGCTATATATCACTGACTGACAAAAAGCTGATTGCTATATATGAAGTGACTGACTGACAAAAAGCTGATTGCTATATATGAAGTGACTGACTGACAAAAAGCTGATTGCTATATATGAAGTGACTGACAAAAAGCTGATTGATATATATGAATTGACTGACTGACAAAAAGCTGATTGCTATATATGAAGTGACTGACTGACAAAAAGCTGATTGCTATACATCACTGACTGACAAAAAGCTGATTGCTATATATGAAGTGACTGACTGACAAAAGCTGATTGCTATATATCACTGACTGACAAAAAGCTGATTGCTATATATGAAGTGACTGACTGACAAAAGCTGATTGCTATATATAAAGTGACTGACTAACAGAAAGCTGATTGCTATAAATGAAATAACTGACTGACAAAAAGCTGATTGCTATATATGAAGTGACTGACTGAAACAAGCTGATTGCTATATATGAAGTGACTGACTAACAGAAAGCTGACTGCTATAAATGAAATAACTGACTGACAAAAAGCTGACTGCTATATATGAAGTGACTGACTGATAAAAGCTGATTGCTATATATGACTGACTGACAAAAAGCTGATTGCTATATATGATATGACTGACTGACAAAAAGCTGATTGCTATATATGAAGTGACTGACTGACAAAAAGCTGATTGCTATATATGAAGTGACTGACTGACAAAAGCTGATTGCTATATATCACTGACTGACAAAAAGCTGATTGCTATATATGAAGTGACTGACTGACAAAAAGCTGATTGCTATATATGAATTAACTGACTGACAAAAAGCTGATTGCTATATATGAAGTGACTGACTGACAAAAGCTGATTGCTATATATCACTGACTGACAAAAAGCTGATTGCTATATATGAATTGACTGACTGACAAAAGCTGATTGCTATATATCACTGACTGACAAAAAGCTGATTGCTATATATGAAGTGACTGACTGACAAAAAGCTGATTGATATGACTGACTGACAAAAAGCTGATTGCTATATATGAAGTGACTGACTAACAGAAAGCTGATTGCTATAAATGAAGTGACTGACTGACAAAAAGCTGATTGCTATATATGAAGTGACTGACTGACAAAAGCTGATTGCTATATATCACTGACTGACAAAAAGCTGATTGCTATATATGAAGTGACTGACTGACAAAAAGCTGATTGCTATATATGAAATGACTGACTGACAAAAGCTGATTGCTATATATGAAGTGACAGACTGACAAAAAGCTGATTGCTATAAATGAAGTGACTGACTGACAAAAGCTGATTGCTATATATGAAGTGACTGACTGACAAAAGCTGATTGCTATAAATGATATGACTGACTGACAGAAAGCTGATTGCTATAAATGATATGACTGACTGACAAAAAGCTGATTGCTATATATGAAGTGACTGACTGACAAAAAGCTGATTGCTATAAATGAAGTGACTGACTGACAAAAGCTGATTGCTATATATGAAGTGACTGACTGACAAAAGCTGATTGCTATAAATGATATGACTGACTGACAGAAAGCTGATTGCTATAAATGATATGACTGACTGACAAAAAGCTGATTGCTATATATGAAGTGACTGACTGACAAAAAGCTGATTGCTATAAATGAAGTGACTGACTGACAAAAGCTGATTGCTATATATGAAGTGACTGACTGACAAAAGCTGATTGCTATAAATGATATGACTGACTGACAGAAAGCTGATTGCTATAAATGATATGACTGACTGACAAAAAGCTGATTGCTATATATGAAGTGACTGACTGACAAAAAACTGATTGCTATAAATGATATGACTGACTGACAAAAAGCTGATTGCTATATATGAAGTGACTGACTGACAAAAAGCTGATTGCTATAAATGAAGTGACTGACTGACAAAAGCTGATTGCTATATATGAAGTGACTTACTGACAAAAGCTGATTGCTATAAATGATATGACTGACTGACAAAAAGCTGATTGCTATATATGAAGTGACTGACTGACAAAAGCTGATTGCTATATATCACTGACTGACAAAAAGCTGATTGCTATATATGAAGTGACTGACTGACAAAAAGCTGATTGCTATATATGAAGTGACTGACTGACAAAAGCTGATTGCTATAAATGATATGACTGACTGACAGAAAGCTGATTGCTATAAATGATATGACTGACTGACAAAAAGCTGATTGCTATATATGAAGTGACTGACTGACAAAAAGCTGATTGCTATAAATGAAGTGACTGACTGACAAAAGCTGATTGCTATATATGAAGTGACTGACTGACAAAAGCTGATTGCTATAAATGATATGACTGACTGACAGAAAGCTGATTGCTATAAATGATATGACTGACTGACAAAAAGCTGATTGCTATATATGAAGTGACTGACTGACAAAAAGCTGATTGCTATAAATGAAGTGACTGACTGACAAAAGCTGATTGCTATATATGAAGTGACTGACTGACAAAAGCTGATTGCTATAAATGATATGACTGACTGACAGAAAGCTGATTGCTATAAATGATATGACTGACTGACAAAAAGCTGATTGCTATATATGAAGTGACTGACTGACAAAAGCTGATTGCTATATATCACTGACTAACAAAAAGCTGATTGCTATATATGAAGTGACTGACTGACAAAAAGCTGATTGCTATATATGATATGACTGACTGACAAAAAGCTGATTGCTATATATGAAGTGACTGACTGACAAAAGCTGATTGCTATATATCACTGACTGACAAAAAGCTGATTGCTATATATGAAGTGACTGACTGACAAAAGCTGATTGCTATATATCACTGACTGACAAAAAGCTGATTGCTATATATGAAGTGACTGACTGACAAAAAGCTGATTGCTATATATGATATGACTGACTGACAAAAGCTGATTGCTATATATGAAGTGACTGACTGACAAAAAGCTGATTGCTATAAATGAAGTGACTGACTGACAAAAGCTGATTGCTATATATCACTGACTGACAAAAAGCTGATTGCTATATATGAAGTGACTGACTGACAAAAAGCTGATTGCTATATATGATATGACTGACTGACAAAAGCTGATTGCTATATATGAAGTGACTGACTGACAAAAAGCTGATTGCTATATATGAAGTGACTGACTGACAAAAGCTGATTGCTATAAATGATATGACTGACTGACAGAAAGCTGATTGCTATAAATGAAATAACTGTCTGACAAAAAGCTGATTGCTTTATATGAATTGACTGACTGACAAAAAGCTGATTGCTATATATGAAGTGACTGACTGACAAAAGCTGATTGCTATATATCACTGACTGACAAAAAGCTGATTGCTATATATGAAGTGACTGACTGACAAAAAGCTGATTGCTATAAATGATATGACTGACTGGCAAAAAGCTCATTGCTGATTGCTATATATGAAGTGACTGACAAAAAGCTGATTGATATATATGAATTGACTGACTGACAAAAAGCTGATTGCTATATATGAAGTGACTGACTGACAAAAAGCTGATTGCTATACATCACTGACTGACAAAAAGCTGATTGCTATATATGAAGTGACTGACTGACAAAAGCTGATTGCTATATATCACTGACTGACAAAAAGCTGATTGCTATATATGAAGTGACTGACTGACAAAAGCTGATTGCTATATATAAAGTGACTGACTAACAGAAAGCTGATTGCTATAAATGAAATAACTGACTGACAAAAAGCTGATTGCTATATATGAAGTGACTGACTGAAACAAGCTGATTGCTATATATGAAGTGACTGACTAACAGAAAGCTGACTGCTATAAATGAAATAACTGACTGACAAAAAGCTGACTGCTATATATGAAGTGACTGACTGATAAAAGCTGATTGCTATATATGACTGACTGACAAAAAGCTGATTGCTATATATGATATGACTGACTGACAAAAAGCTGATTGCTATATATGAAGTGACTGACTGACAAAAAGCTGATTGCTATATATGAAGTGACTGACTGACAAAAGCTGATTGCTATATATCACTGACTGACAAAAAGCTGATTGCTATATATGAAGTGACTGACTGACAAAAAGCTGATTGCTATATATGAATTAACTGACTGACAAAAAGCTGATTGCTATATATGAAGTGACTGACTGACAAAAGCTGATTGCTATATATCACTGACTGACAAAAAGCTGATTGCTATATATGAATTGACTGACTGACAAAAGCTGATTGCTATATATCACTGACTGACAAAAAGCTGATTGCTATATATGAAGTGACTGACTGACAAAAAGCTGATTGATATGACTGACTGACAAAAAGCTGATTGCTATATATGAAGTGACTGACTAACAGAAAGCTGATTGCTATAAATGAAGTGACTGACTGACAAAAAGCTGATTGCTATATATGAAGTGACTGACTGACAAAAGCTGATTGCTATATATCACTGACTGACAAAAAGCTGATTGCTATATATGAAGTGACTGACTGACAAAAAGCTGATTGCTATATATGAAATGACTGACTGACAAAAGCTGATTGCTATATATGAAGTGACAGACTGACAAAAAGCTGATTGCTATAAATGAAGTGACTGACTGACAAAAGCTGATTGCTATATATGAAGTGACTGACTGACAAAAGCTGATTGCTATAAATGATATGACTGACTGACAGAAAGCTGATTGCTATAAATGATATGACTGACTGACAAAAAGCTGATTGCTATATATGAAGTGACTGACTGACAAAAAGCTGATTGCTATAAATGAAGTGACTGACTGACAAAAGCTGATTGCTATATATGAAGTGACTGACTGACAAAAGCTGATTGCTATAAATGATATGACTGACTGACAGAAAGCTGATTGCTATAAATGATATGACTGACTGACAAAAAGCTGATTGCTATATATGAAGTGACTGACTGACAAAAAGCTGATTGCTATAAATGAAGTGACTGACTGACAAAAGCTGATTGCTATATATGAAGTGACTGACTGACAAAAGCTGATTGCTATAAATGATATGACTGACTGACAGAAAGCTGATTGCTATAAATGATATGACTGACTGACAAAAAGCTGATTGCTATATATGAAGTGACTGACTGACAAAAAACTGATTGCTATAAATGATATGACTGACTGACAAAAAGCTGATTGCTATATATGAAGTGACTGACTGACAAAAAGCTGATTGCTATAAATGAAGTGACTGACTGACAAAAGCTGATTGCTATATATGAAGTGACTTACTGACAAAAGCTGATTGCTATAAATGATATGACTGACTGACAGAAAGCTGATTGCTATAAATGATATGACTGACTGACAAAAAGCTGATTGCTATATATGAAGTGACTGACTGACAAAAGCTGATTGCTATATATCACTGACTGACAAAAAGCTGATTGCTATATATGAAGTGACTGACTGACAAAAAGCTGATTGCTATATATGAAGTGACTGACTGACAAAAGCTGATTGCTATAAATGATATGACTGACTGACAGAAAGCTGATTGCTATAAATGATATGACTGACTGACAAAAAGCTGATTGCTATATATGAAGTGACTGACTGACAAAAAGCTGATTGCTATAAATGAAGTGACTGACTGACAAAAGCTGATTGCTATATATGAAGTGACTGACTGACAAAAGCTGATTGCTATAAATGATATGACTGACTGACAGAAAGCTGATTGCTATAAATGATATGACTGACTGACAAAAAGCTGATTGCTATATATGAAGTGACTGACTGACAAAAAGCTGATTGCTATAAATGATATGACTGACTGACAAAAAGCTGATTGCTATATATGAAGTGACTGACTGACAAAAAGCTGATTGCTATAAATGAAGTGACTGACTGACAAAAGCTGATTGCTATATATGAAGTGACTGACTGACAAAAGCTGATTGCTATAAATGATATGACTGACTGACAGAAAGCTGATTGCTATAAATGATATGACTGACTGACAAAAAGCTGATTGCTATATATGAAGTGACTGACTGACAAAAGCTGATTGCTATATATCACTGACTAACAAAAAGCTGATTGCTATATATGAAGTGACTGACTGACAAAAAGCTGATTGCTATATATGATATGACTGACTGACAAAAAGCTGATTGCTATATATGAAGTGACTGACTGACAAAAGCTGATTGCTATATATCACTGACTGACAAAAAGCTGATTGCTATATATGAAGTGACTGACTGACAAAAGCTGATTGCTATATATCACTGACTGACAAAAAGCTGATTGCTATATATGAAGTGACTGACTGACAAAAAGCTGATTGCTATATATGATATGACTGACTGACAAAAGCTGATTGCTATATATGAAGTGACTGACTGACAAAAAGCTGATTGCTATAAATGAAGTGACTGACTGACAAAAGCTGATTGCTATATATCACTGACTGACAAAAAGCTGATTGCTATATATGAAGTGACTGACTGACAAAAAGCTGATTGCTATATATGATATGACTGACTGACAAAAGCTGATTGCTATATATGAAGTGACTGACTGACAAAAAGCTGATTGCTATATATGAAGTGACTGACTGACAAAAGCTGATTGCTATAAATGATATGACTGACTGACAGAAAGCTGATTGCTATAAATGAAATAACTGTCTGACAAAAAGCTGATTGCTTTATATGAATTGACTGACTGACAAAAAGCTGATTGCTATATATGAAGTGACTGACTGACAAAAACTGATTGCTATATATGAAGTGACTGACAAAATGCTGATTGCTATATATGAATTGACTGACTGACAAAAAGCTGATAGCTATATATGAAGTGACTGACTGACAAAAAGCTGATTGCTATATAGGAAATGACCGACTGACAAAAAGCTGATTGCTATGTATGAATTAACTGACTGACAAAAAGCTGATTGCTATATATGAAGTGACTGACTGACAAAAGCTGATTGCTATATATCACTGACTGACAAAAAGCTGATTGCTATATATGAAAAGACTGACTGACAAAAGCTGATTGCTATATATGAAGTGACTGACTAACAGAAAGCTGATTGCTATAAATGAAATAACTGACTGACAAAAAGCTGATTGCTATATATGAAGTGACTGACTGACAAAAGCTGATTGCTATATATCACTGACTGACAAAAAGCTGATTGCTATATATGAAGTGACTGACTGACAAAAAGCTGATTGCTATAAATTATATGACTGACTGACAGAAAGCTGATTGCTATAAATGAAATAACTGTCTGACAAAAAACTGATTGCTATATATGAATTGACTGACTGACAAAAAGCTGATTGCTATATATGAAGTGACTGATTGACAAAAAGCTGATTGCTATAAATGATATGATTGACTGACAGAAAGCTGATTGCTATAAATGAAATAACTGTCTGACAAAAAGCTGATTGCTATATATGAATTGACTGACTGACAAAAAGCTGATTGGTATATATGAAGTGACTGACTGACAAAAATCTGATTGCTGTAAATGATGTGACTGACTGACAAAAAGCTCATTGCTATATGTGAAGTGACTGACTGACAAAAAGCTGATTGCTTTATATGAAGTGACTGACTGACAAAAAGCTGATTGCTATAAATGATACGGCTGACTGACAAAAAGCTGATTGCTATATATGAAGTGACTGACTGACAAAAAGCTGATTGCTATATATCTGGTGACTGACTGACAAAAAGCTGATTGCTATATATGAAGTGACTGACAAAAAGCTGATTGCTATATATGAATTGACTGACTGACAAAGAGCTGATTGCTATATATGAAGTGACTGAGTGACAAAAAGCTTTTTGCTATATAGGAAATGACCGACTGACAAAAAGCTGATTACTATATATGAATTAACTCACTGAAAAAAAGCTGATTGCTATAAATGATATAAATGACTGACAAAAAGCTGATTGCTATATATGAATTGACTGACTGACAAAAAGCTGATTGCTATATATGAAGTGACTGACTGACAAAAAGCTGATTGCTATTAATGATATGACAGACTGACAGAAAGCTGATTGCTATAAATGATATGACTGACTGACAAAAAGCTGATTGCTATATATGAAGTGACTGACTGACAAAAAGCTGATTGCTATAAATGAAGTGACTGACCGACAAAAGCTGATTGCTATATATGAAGTGACTGACTGACAAAAGCTGATTGCTATAAATGATATGACTGACTGACAGAAAGCTGATTGCTATAAATGATATGACTGACTGACAAAAGCTGATTGCTATATATGAAGTGACTGACTGACAAAAAACTGATTGCTATAAATGATATGACTGACTGACAAAAAGCTGATTGCTATATATGAAGTGACTGACTGACAAAAAGCTGATTGCTATAAATGAAGTGACTGACTGACAAAAGCTGATTGCTATATATGAAGTGACTTACTGACAAAAGCTGATTGCTATAAATGATATGACTGACTGACAGAAAGCTGATTGCTATAAATGATATGACTGACTGACAAAAAGCTGATTGCTATATATGAAGTGACTGACTGACAAAAGCTGATTTGCTATATATCACTGACTGACAAAAAGCTGATTGCTATATATGAAGTGACTGACTGACAAAAAGCTGATTGCTTTATATGAAGTGACTGACTGACAAAAGCTGATTGCTATAAATGATATGACTGACTGACAGAAAGCTGATTGCTATAAATGATATGACTGACTGACAAAAAGCTGATTGCTATATATGAAGTGACTGACTGACAAAAAGCTGATTGCTATAAATGAAGTGACTGACTGACAAAAGCTGATTGCTATATATGAAGTGACTGACTGACAAAAGCTGATTGCTATAAATGATATGACTGACTGACAGAAAGCTGATTGCTATAAATGATATGACTGACTGACAAAAAGCTGATTGCTATATATGAAGTGACTGACTGACAAAAAACTGATTGCTATAAATGATATGACTGACTGACAAAAAGCTGATTGCTATATATGAAGTGACTGACTGACAAAAAGCTGATTGCTATAAATGAAGTGACTGACTGACAAAAGCTGATTGCTATATATGAAGTGACTGACTGACAAAAGCTGATTGCTATAAATGATATGACTGACTGACAGAAAGCTGATTGCTATAAATGATATGACTGACTGACAAAAAGCTGATTGCTATATATGAAGTGACTGACTGACAAAAGCTGATTGCTATATATCACTGACTGACAAAAAGCTGATTGCTATATATGAAGTGACTGACTGACAAAAGCTGATTGCTATATATGATATGACTGACTGACAAAAAGCTGATTGCTATATATGAAGTGACTGACTGACAAAAGCTGATTGCTATATATCACTGACTGACAAAAAGCTGATTGCTATATATGAAGTGACTGACTGACAAAAGCTGATTGCTATATATCACTGACTGACAAAAAGGCTGATTGCTATATATGAAGTGACTGACTGACAAAAAGCTGATTGCTATATATGATATGACTGACTGACAAAAGCTGATTGCTATATATGAAGTGACTGACTGACAAAAAGCTGATTGCTATAAATGAATGAGCTTGACTGACTGACAAAGCTGATTGCTATATATCACTGACTGACAAAAAGCTGATTGCTAGATAATGAAGTGACTGACTGACAAAAAGCTGATTGTCTATATATGAAGGGACTGACTGACAAAAGCTGATTGCTATATATGACGGACTGACAAAAAGCTGATTGCTAATATATGAAGTGACTGACTGACAAAAGCTGATTGCTATAAATGATCCGACTGCTGACTGACAACAAGCTCTGATTGCTATAAATTATATGACTTACTGATAAAAAGGCTGATTGCTCAATTATAATGACTGCTTGACAAAAAGCTGATTGCTATAAAGGATCGACTGACTGACAAAGCTGATTGCTATAATCACTGCGAAAAAGCTGATTGCTATATGATATGACTTGTATAAAAGTGATTGCTAAATGATCTGACTGACAAAAGACTGATTGCTATATGTAAGTGACTGACTGACAAAAAGCTGATTGCTATAAATGAAGACTGACTGACAAAAAGCTGAATGCTATAAATGATATGGGACTGACTGACAAAAACTGTTGCTATAAATGATACGACTGACTGACAAAAAAGGTGATTCGCTATAAATGATATGACTGGACTGACAAAAAGCTGATTGCTATATATGAAGTGACTGACTGACAAAAAGCTGATTGCTATAAATTATATGACTGACTGACAAAAGCTGATTGCTATATATGAAGTGACTGACTGACAAAAGCTGATTGCTATAATAATACGACTGACTGACAAAAGCTGATTGCTATATATGAAGTGACTGACTGACAAAAACTGATTGCTATATATGATGACTGACTGACAAAACTGATTGCTATATATGAAGTGACTGACAAAAAGCTGATTGCTATATATGAATTGACTGACTGACAAAAGCTGATTGCTATATATGAAGTGACTGACTGAAAAAGCTGATTGCTATATAGGAAGACTGACTGACAAAAGCTGATTGCTATATATGATTAACTGACTGACAAAAAGCTGATTGCTATATATGAAGTGACTGACTGACAAAAGCTGATTGCTATATATGACTGACTGACAAAAGCTGATTGCTATATATGAAAAGACTGACTGACAAAAGCTGATTGCTATATATGAAGTGACTGACTGACAAAAGCTGATTGCTATAATGATGAAAACTGACTGACAAAAAGCTGATTGCTATATATGAAGTGACTGACTGACAAAGCTGATTGCTATATATCACTGACTGACAAAAAGCTGATTGCTATATATGAAGTGACTGACTGACAAAAGCTGATTGCTATATATATGACTGACTGACAAAAGCTGATTGCTATAAATGAATAACTGACTGACAAAACTGATTGCTATATATGAATTGACTGACTGACAAAAGCTGATTGCTATATATGAAGTGACTGACTGACAAAAGCTGATTGCTATAAATGAATGACTGACTGACAGAAAGCTGATTGCTATAAATGAATAACTGACTGACAAAAGCTGATTGCTATATATGATTGACTGACTGACAAAAAGCTGATTGCTATATATGAAGTGACTGACTGACAAAA